>NC_072436.2:102901969-103205000 GCF_028878055.3 Symphalangus syndactylus
AGAGATGAAGAGGGGCCTGAGGGAGCACCATCATGGAACAGCAAGGGAGGCCCTTTTGCACCCATGGCCAGAGTTCTCCAGTTGCCCATATTCTCAGGGAAGGTACACAAACCATTATATATATATATATATATATATATATATATATATATATATATATATATATATATAAAACAAATCATTTTTATATGAAGTACACTATATACCATTTATATATATGTGATGAAGGTACATTCAATGAGAAGGTGATTAACCTAATTTTGCAACTAATTGTATTAGTCCATTTTCATACTGCTGTGAAGAAATACCTGAGACTGGGTGATTTATAAAGAAAAAGAAGTTTAATAGATTCACAGTTCAACATGGCTGGGGAGGCCTCATAATCATGGCAGAAGGCAAAGGAGGAGCAAAGGCATGTCTTACATGGCGGTAGGCAAGAGGGCATATGCAGAGGAACTGCCCTTTATAAAACCATCAGATCTGGTGAGACTTATTCACTATCATGGCAACAGCACGGGAAAAACCTGCCACTATGATTCAGTTACCTCCAACTGGGTCCCTCCCATGACATGTGGGGATTATGGGAGCTACAATTCAAGATGAAATTTGGGTGGGGACACAGCTAAACCATATCACTAACCTAATTAGCCAGTGAAGCTTTTGACCAGTTTTTAATGTGTCGAGAAAGACAGGCCTACTTCAGTTTACAGATTTGCAGCAAATGGGTAATGTTTTGCCAACAAACTGTTCTCCATAAGAGAGCATGCCTTTGAATTTCTATATGCTCCTCAGCAGATCCAAACTGTAGGGGGCCACCCTGGGAAATTTCTGGAATCAGGAGGTCTTCCACCACCACCAGCTGCTAATGCTGCTGCCACAGTTTCAGTTAGATGGAAATTGAGAGATAGATGAATGCTTAAAGAAGATTGCTGCGAGAAAGCAAAGTGTACACAGTGTATCCTGGAATGATTGGCAATTGGCTCCCAGGTGTCAGGAGTGTTAGGTTGGTACAAATGTAATTGCAGTTTTTGCCATTACTTTTAATGACAAAAACAGCAATTACATTTGCACCAACCTAATAGATTGTTTCTCCCAGAACCTCCAAAATCATTCCCTGTTGGTAACAAAGTTAGGGCACAGGTTACTTTCAAGTTCCAGTAAGTCAGAGATCATGCATTATGTACCACTCTGGCCCTTCCACAGAGCTGTGCAAAAGCAGACGTTTAATAAGTATTTGTGAAAATGAATCAACATGATGATTGCATTAAGTTCTCCCCAGCCTAAATAATGCTCCCAAGAGGAAAGAAAAACTCCCAAGAGGGAAGCAGGGATGATAGCTGAAATCTATGGGAGTGCAAGTGGAGACGAGCCAAGCCTAGAAAATTGGTGGAAGGGGGTATTTTGGACATGCAGAGCTGACCCCAAGCAAACCCAAGAATTAGACAAATTGTGTCTCTTTACCTTTATTCTCTAGGCAACCCCTGGCTTCCCATGCTTCTCACCTAGGTTCTTAGGTTGGACCAGGCCAGATGGCACTCTGGGTCCCTCTACCGCATGCAAACAGCGCCTCTATGATTTATGCTGACAAGCTCTATGATCTTGGAGGGAGTAGCTCCAGAGCTATTATGAGGTGGTAGCAGAGACCTTCTTTCTTCTAGGACTGAAAACTTTTCTCTGCTTGGCTAACCCGTATTATCTCTGTCCTGCTGTGAAGTTTGATTATGTAAAGAGAGGATGGATGGGATTTGAATTAATTATACTGATTTCATCTGAAGGAAGTCTCTTATTCAAAATATCTTCCTTTTTGGTAGATCATTGAAGATTGTTTTGAGTTGAGCTCTGTGTTTAAAAAGAGTTGCCTTACATTAGAACATAATATTGTTAGCAGATTGAGATCAACATCCTAGGAATAGAAATTTTGCCTGGGACAGAGAGGAGAAAGGAGAAATGTTGCATTTTTACAGTAGACTTAGATGGCAAGGCAGTAGAAGGTTGGGGAGAGGTTCAATAATGGAGATAGGAGAACAAGAGAAAGTGTGGCTTATATTGGGGTTGTTCTCTAGGGTCCTGGTGGTAACCAATTCTTCCAGGGCTTTGTGGTTGAGTTCCAAAAGTCACACAAACCCCTTGGCTCAGAATCTCTAATTGAGGAGAGGCTCTCTCTGCAGATCAGCACCAAGTTTCTTTGCTATTCTTGCCCCTGCTTTAGGGAAAGTTGGAGAAAGTAAAAAGAGACTAACAACAAGCCAGGGAGATATTTCCTGAAATTCCTTAATGCTGTATCTAGAATTGAAGAGAGCTAGAGCTGGAAGGGCCCTTAGTGAGCCCCTAGTTTAATGCTTTTTCTCTCTTTTTTTTTTTTTTTAAAGCTGAGGCCCATAGAGGGTAAGAGCCCACTCCAGGCATGCTGGTTCTAAGATTAAGGTCTGTCCAGTACCTGAATGACTGGCGCTGAGAATGGGGTATAGGAGGGTCCTTTTTTTTTTTTTTTTTTTTTTTTTTAATGCTCTGTCATCCAGGCTGGTGTATATTAGCGCGATCTCGGCTCACTGCAACCTCCGCCTCCTGGGTTCAAGCAATTCCCTGCCTCAGCCTCCTGAGTAGCTGAGATGATGGGTGCCTGCCACCATACCTGGCTAATTTTTGTAGTTTTGGTAGAGATGGGGTTTCACCATCTTGACCAGGCTGGTCTTGAACTCCTGACCTCGTGATTCACCCACCTCAGGCTCCCAAAGTGCTGGGATTACAGGCGTGAGCCAGCGTTCCTGGTCAGGTTGGTCCTTTTTTAGGAAGCAAGAATACTTGTGCAGAAAGGAAGCCACACTGTGGCTGGGTGGCTTTAGTTAGACCTTTTGCAACTATTCATGCCACAGTTGAGATCTGGATTTTTTGCTTCCCGTTGATATTTGCTATTAGGTTTATTAAAGGATCTTATGTCAAGCTGACAAAGGCATCTGAGTTGAGAGAGAGGGGGGCTTGAGGGAATGAGAAGAGGAGCCCAAGCTCATGCCTGAAGGAAACAGCCTCAGAACAAGGCAGCTTTGCCCAACACTCATGAGGCCATTGCCAGATGAAGCTCTATTTCATATCTGTATTTAGTTTCAATATAAAAAGATGTACTAGATTTATCTTGCAGCTAGAAAAATCCCAATGTAGGCCACCCTGTCTCTTGTTGGTCCCCTAGCTCCATTTCTGAACCCCTCCCCAGCTGTTCACTGCTTTCCTTTCAGAAGACCTCCCCCATCCCTGCCTAGCCCATCTGCGTCTACTGCAAAATGCAAAGTTCCTCCTTTCTCTTCTCCAGACACAATTTCAATTCCCGGAATGTTGATCTCAATCCACTGAGGATATTAAGTTCCAATGTAAAGCAACTCATTTTAAACAAAGTTTTTAAAAGTTCAGCTGAAAACTCCAGCTGCAAACCTCCCAGAGTAGACGTATCTCGGTTTAAGATGTGTAGCCTTAGAGCAAGTAAGTGTATTCCTCTCTCCCTATACACCCTAAACACAAATTCTCATAGAAACAAATCAGACAGAATTATTTTATGAACTATCCCAGCTTTCCTCCAGAACTGAAGGTGGGCTGTAACATTCCTGTCTAGAAGTTTTTGTTGTTAAATTCTTGTCATTTGTAATTGACATTTACTCCATGCCTAGAAGTTTTTAGGGAATAGACTTCAATGGATTGAGAGACGTAACAGTAAACCATATAGATTGTAACAAAATACCATAGGCATGGAAGACTTTTGACCTACAGGTGTAAGACAGAATGTCTGAAAAGTACACCCTTGTTCTCAGTATCCTAAATGGCATGAGTGAAAACCCTAATGACTTAAATCCTGATTCATAGCAAAAGATTTATGAAGATAGCCCAAAGGTATGTCTCCTAAAGTCACTGAGAAGAGACAACTCAGGCAAGGCAGAGAGAGCAAGAGAAAAATGCTCAGAAAAGAGCATCACACCAGGCTGTTTCACAAACAAGTCTTCTGCCCCTCCTCCCAAATGCGAAAGGTCTTTCTCTACAGCAGGTGCCTAACACGAGCAGCCTCACGGCGTTTTCAGTTTCCACAGCTGGATATATAATTCACTGGCTCCTGGGGAAAGCTGGATATTAGATCATTCATATGAAATCATGACATGAAATTTTCGGTGGGAATCCATCCGATTTTCATTTCTCTCGTTAAGCACAGATGAAAAGTTGCCCCAGAACTTAAAAGGTCACTTCTATGCCTTGGTTTTTCAATTTATCATCCTTATTAGGAGTGGGGCAATTCAACCCCCATGTCTCACTTCCCATATCCTTCCTCTAAGCATCCCTGGAGACCACCTCAGCAGTCCCACGACAAGCTCCCAGAAACCCTGTAGATCATCTCATTAAATGTGTATCACAGTAGTTTTTCAAGTTTGTCTGGCACATGAGTCTGTGCTAAAATCGGTGCTTTGATTAAAACAATAGGAGAAGAATTCACCGAATGCATTTGACTCCACCATACCCATTTGTGTCCACAAGGGAATAGTTTGGGTTCAAAATCATCAGGTAATAGGGAATCCTAATTACCTTCCATCCCATCCCTAAGGCCAATTCAGTTTTAGTATAAACAGCACAGAGGTGAAAGCCTATTCCAGGCTAGGTTTCAAGAGTAGGGACCTGCCCAGAGATCATCCCCCCTACAAAAAAACCCCAGTGCATTACATTCTATACCTTCTCCCCTAGTCCATTTTATTTCCCGTATCAAAGAGAATGCTCAGGATTCAGCCCCCTCATCAGTAGCAAGACCACCTGACTTGGCCAAAGTCACAGCTAGAGTCTCTTACTCATAGAGTTCTTCAGGGACAAATCACTTAGCAAAGCACAGGATGTTTTTTTCAACAAGAGTTGCTTCTAAGAAAGGGCTAGTGTTCCTAGCAAGTATTTGACTTGCTTCACTGCCAATAAAAGGGGTTGGAGTGAGCAGCATTTGGCAGCCTCTTGATCCTGTTCACTTTATTAGAAAAGGCCTTCTTCATTTTCAGCCTTCCTGGAACCTTAATTTTTTTGGCTTCCCGTCCAGAATGGTTTTGCTGGTCTGCCCACCGTCCTCTGAGAAGGGTGGCTGAAAGCAAAGTTGGAGTCACTCCCTACCCCAGTACCCTTTCTCAGCCTCTGATCCTCATATCTAGACCCCTCCAGGTTTTGGTCTGCCCTCCAAACAGCAAACCTCCAATATCATGATAGGCATGTTTGTCTTGAGGCCTTCTAACTCCTCGCTGGAGTTAATACAATATCAAGTACCACTGGATTTATTGCTTGCATTTGGTTTGGTCAGTGCACTCATTTTCTGCCAAGGGAAATATCAGCAGGGAGTAGAGACGCGTATGAGAACCAAACAAACATAGGTTTACTCCTTACTAAACAGAAAGCAAACCCATCATCTGTGTCCACATAACCATCTCCAGGAGGCTCACAAGTAAGTTCTCCTGACTTGAAGTTGGTAATTCCATATGCTTGGCAGAGGTTCTTGTACCTTCCTTTGTGTGTAAGAAGCACTCTAAGACCTTGCAGAATTAGGAGAAATTGCCCTCTGAACAGTCTATGTGTTGTCTCCAATTCTCAGGGTTTTAGGAGGAATTTATTATAATTAATTTCCCATTCTTTCTTTTTTCCTTCTGCAAAACTTGGCTATGTGACCGTCTCAGCTCCTCTCACTAATATCCCATTATCTCAGGCTCTTCTGCCCGGAGTTTCCTTTATCAGCCGCTAGTGCCTGGGGCCAGCTGCTGTTGCTGAAGCTCTTATATCAACTTTTCTTTCACTCCTGACCTCTGCTTCAGTTGGCTTCATTTTCTTAATATATTTTTATCTGAGATGGAATGAGAGTGCTGAGAGGGTAAAAAATGTTCTCCCAAGGACAGGCCTACTTCTCAAAAATGAGCTGAAAAATTGTCCAGTTAGCTGAGTCTCTTAGGCCTAAAAGCAATTTTTATCCTCAAATAAAACTGAGCAAAAAGTATGAGTCTACGGAGACCAAATTCAGCAAATAATTGTCTCCATTTGCCATTTTCTTCCTGCCTGTAGTGACGAAGAAAAACTCCTCCAATGTTTTTCCATCTGGGCTCATTCACAGGGAACCTTTGCTCAGGATGTGAAGAGGTGGGGAGGTTAGGCTGAGAGGAGGCCAGAAGCACCCCCGTGGAAAAGTTCAGTTGGGATAAATGCACAGATACAGGGAAACTCAGACCGCAGAAGAGCCCTTCCCCTGAATTCCCCGGCATCCTGTCCTCTGCCTCCACTCTGGGTTTTATGGTGGCCTTGCTGCCTTTGGTGTATTTTTTGTTGTTTCCCAAACCCAAAGGAGTGAAGAAAGACACTGTGTGCTTTTCTTCCTGATAAGAATCTTGTACCAACTGGCCACATAAACCAAAAGACTTCACCAATCCTCTGCTCAAGTTTCTGCCATTTCTCCAGGAGCCAGAAGCTTCCTTTCCCAGGAAATGGCAAAGTATATGCCGGTGAGCCCTGGTCTATATAAAGATGCCACACTTTTCCGCCTCTGGCAAATACCCAACCTTTGTGTAGAGCTCTGAGCAGCCAGACAACTCTTAGGCTGTTATTAGTGTCCCTGGATTCCTCTCAGTAGAAATGTAACCAAAATACAGGTTTAGTCACTTGCCACCTGCATAGTCCAATGAGCAAGAGCGGAGTCTGGTATAAGGAATGTGATTTTGTATTCCAAAGCTAGCTTAGGGAAGTACAGGCTGCCTGCCTTATGGGTACCACTTTGCTTTTGGAGCAGAAAGCAGAAACACTTTTAAAAGGGGACTTGGCATGAATGGCATGCAAGGGAGGGCGTGAGCAGGTGGGGGTCTGCATGACTCGATTTGTGTCTTATCTACCAGGTGGTCCTTATCTACCAGGTGGTTGAGCTGGCACCATCCCGGGCAGAACTAGGTTGTAAAGTGGTCTTGTCTCGAGATACTCTCCAGGTGGGAGAGGGTTTCATAGTGGGTGCACTTTAGGTTGCATATTGACTGTTGTCTTTTGAGGATATCTCCTGGTAGGACAGAGTTCTGTCCTGGAGCTTTTAAGTAAGCACATAGTCAGATAAGCTTGCCCTGTAGGGATGTCTGGTGGAGGGAAGGTAAAATATTATCATTGCATTTCTAAAGAGCTAAATAGGAAGTGGGGAACAGGAGAAAAGGGGGAAAGAGAAAATAAAAAATAATTCATTGTCTATCTCTTAGAAAAATGGGGGGTACTTGGTTATAGAACTTCATGGAGTTCTCAACAGTAAAAATTCCACTGCACTCTTGATGGGATCACCTCCCAGAAGCTGAGGGATATGGCATCATTTTTCTTTCCTCTACTCTGACTCACAACATATACGTCCCCCAACCGCCAGAGTTTGCCTTCTTATGAGCAGATGAACTCATTCATCCTTACAGCTCTAGTACACCCACCTAATGGGGTACATTGTCCTTATGAAGTCCTTAGTAAGCTCTAACCAGAATTCAGTAAGTAAGTGGCTACTTTTGGTTCTTGAACACCAACACACAAAAAATTGGACATAACCATGATTATTCTCATTCCTTGTCATCTTCATTTCAGTCTGTTCCTCAATTCCTTGCTAAAATTCCTGAATGCCCAGGATTCTCAAATAGATCTATCTCTTTGCATTTTGCTTTGGCTATAAAGTTTTCTCTCCTCTCTCATTCCACAATAAATCCCCAGAGAGCTGCTTCCTTCAGAACTGACATGTTAATGGGTGATGATAGCTGAATTCTATTGGAATCATTGCATTTTATCTGATGCCTCCATGTGAAAACAGAACTAGGCACCACCAAGAGCTATTGAGGAAGTTACTTTTGACCAATGGTAGGCATTGCCAATGATATCAGTTTTATTTCTCAGAAGCTTATCTCTTCAGTGTGCTCACAAAGATGCATCTGAATGATTCGATGTTCTCTGATATTTGAGGACAAGTATACCAGGAGCTGTGTCTGTGTAGCTCAAACTTGCCCAAACAATAGAAACCAGCGAAACCAGCAAGCTGAGGAAACTGATTAGATGTTAGCATTCAGAGTCAAACAGAATAGTTTATGACACGCCAGTTGGAATCAAACCAAGACATGGGAGTTCAGGACTTGCCACTGGCAGCAAAAAGAACATAGCTCCCTCTTCCCAGGAACCCTATTTTGGCTCAGCTTTAGAAGTCACACATCGTGATCTTTTCTTCTCTTTCTCCCCCCATGTCTCTGTGCAGACTGACCTCATCCTGACCGTCTGTATTAGTTTCCTAGCGCAGCCATAATAAATCACAACAACTTGGTGGCTCAAAGCAACAGAAATTTATTCTCTCACAGTTGAGAAGGTCAAAAGTCTAAAAATCAAGGTGTTGGCAGGGTTGGTTCATTCTGAAGGCTTGAAGGAGAATTCATTCCATGCCCTTTTCCAGACTTCTGCGGGGTGCTGGCAGTCCTTGGTGTTTTTGGCTTGGGGGTGCAGAACTCCAATGTCTGCCTTCATCTTCACATGGCCCTCCCTCTGGGTCTCTGGGTCTGTTTTCCCTCCTCTTCTAAAGATGCCAGTCATTGGATTTGGCTCCTCAGTCCAGCCCCCACCTCCAGGATAATCTTACTTCAAGACACTTAACTTAATTACATCTGTAAATACTATTTCCAGATAAGATCCCATTACAGGTACAGGGATTTAGGACTTGGACGTATCTTTGGGGAGAGGGGTGGCACAATACAAGTGACTCCTCAGTCTAAGGGAAGCAATATGAAGTGGTAGTAAAACATAGGACTTTGGAGATCTTTTCCTCGGTTGGGGTCCCACTTCTGCCACTGACTGGCTCTGTGGATTTTGGTTAAGTGCTTTACCACTCTGTGATTCATTTGTAAAAAGGAATGACAGTCTTTTCACAGAAGTATGAAAATCCTTTTTTATAGCAATAGGAAGTATTGAGATGTAATTAAACAGATGTAGTGTCTAAAACAGTTCTAGCACAGAGAAGTGGCAAGCAAATAGGAGATTCCTTTTCCTTTCCTTTGATCTTATCCATCCTGTAGACTGCAGCTTTGTGGGCTTCTTGTGTCTCACTGTCCTCCAGTACCTGGTATCTGAGACATTCACTGGGCACTCACATTGGTCAGAATTTTATCTAAGAAAATGCCAAATTTCCCAACCACATTATAAGTAGACATCTAATTATTCTTTGTATGTTTTATAGAATCCTGTATGGTGCGTTGCATTCAGTAGGTAATCGATGTATGTTTGTTAATTATTATTTTATGAAAAATGAAAATCTCACATTTAAAGACTTCCAGAGAGGGAAGGGAAAGAAAACCTCTTTGGAAAATTATTCCTGTGTATAAATGAAAGGCAGAGCCCACAATTTAAGCAGGTTGATGTTCCTCCTAGTCCGATGGTATTTTGCTTTAGGGGTGTGGCCATTTCAGGCTGCTGGGAATTAAGTGGCTGGAACCAAATGGTATCAGTAATCAGGCCAGTCAAGATAAAGTCTAGGCAGGAGGAAAAGTATGAAGTAGGGTCTGGAGTCTGAGAGAACATAAGAGAATTCTCAGGATGTGGGCAGGAATACTAACAGAACGATTTGGAAACAAGGTTCCCATAAGCATGGAGACTTATTTTCCAAGAAGGTTTCTCATCAGATTTTAACAACTCTTTGAGAGAGAGTCTTATGCCTTTATTTGTTAGTGTCCAGATTAGTGTACTTGCTTGGTAAGTCCATCTGAGAATGAAATTTCTCTAGTCAGACCCTCTCATTCTTGAATCAGACACCAAAGGTGTGCTCAGGAAGATCTGGGAAGCCCGCAGAGAGGTCTGCACTCTGTGTTGGCTGAGGGACCATTCCTCAGGCTGTTCATTACTGAAATGCACTCTGCTAAAAGTTAGCATAAGTCTGGCTGCAAGGACCGTGACATCCTTCTCTGAATCCCTCTTGCCCAGCCCAGCTTGGGCTGCCCTCTGAGAAAGTTGCCAGCCTACCATATTGAAGATAAATGTTGCTTAGCCCTGTCCAGATGACAGAGATTCAGCCATGCCAGGTTCACACTTGCTTAGGCAATTCCCTCTTGGACGCCGAAGCCTGGTGAGGCAATGGATATCATTAGCTGTCAGGGGTGTGCTGAGATCAGCTTGCAATGTCTGCTGAGATCAGCTTGCAATGTCTGCTGAGATCCGATTGTGTGCATCTCTTCTAAACTCTGCATTCAATGACATCACATTAACAGCTTGAAATCAACTCTGGTGGGAGTATTTTCACCATGGAAATTGGCAAGCTCTACAAATCAGGGCTCTCTCTCTTCCCAGTCCTCATCCTACCCCACTTCTGGGCATGCTGACATAGCAATCATTCATTCTTCTGGGAACACTCTCTTCATTCAGCTTCCAGGAGGCCATGTTTCTCAATCTGCTTTTCTCATTTCTTCTTTTGACACTGGAATGCCTCAGGATTCCATTCTTCAACCTCTTCTCTTCCTACACTGATTCCTTAGTGGTCTCATTCAGTTACATGTCTCTAAATTCCATCTTTATGCTGAGGACTCAAAATGTATGTTACCAGTTTGGACTCCTTTGAATTCTAGCCCTGTATATCCAGTTGCCTACCTTATTTTTCCACTTGGATGTTAAGTAGACATCTCACCTTAAAATGAGTAGAATTGAAATTCCTTCCAGAACCTGCTTGATCTACAGTCTTTTCCATCTTAGAATGGCAACTTCCAGCTTCTCAGGCCAAAAACTTTGGAGTCATGTTTGACATCATTATTTCTTTCACAACTACACGTGCAATCCACCGGCAAATCCTGTTGGCTCTGCCTTTGAAGACATCTGGAACCTGACCACTTCTTATAATTGGCGGTACTCTCCAAGTCTAGATTTTTGCAACACTCTTTTAATTGCTCTCCTGTTTCTCCCTTGGATGCTTACCATCTTTCACTCAGACTGAAAGTCCCAGTCATTACAATGGGCTGCCAGGCCCTATTGAGTTGACCCCTTCTTACTTCTCTGACCTTATCTCCTACTGACTCCATTTCGGGCACATGAGCCTCCTCTTGGTTTCCACAACATGGTGGGTTTGTTTCCATCCTCAGCCTGTGTACTGGCTTTTCCTTCTGCTCTCCTCCAGGAAATCGCTTAGTGTGCTTCCTCCTCTCTTTCATCAACTGTCTCAACTGTTATCTGATTCTTACTGAGGTCCACCTTGACCATTTTTTTTGGTAAAGAAACAGAAAACAGTAGTAAAAACAACAAAAAAGGCCACCCTGAATACCCACTCCCACCTCCCATCCCCTGTTTTTTTTTTTTCCATAGCACTTATCACCTTCTAACATATATATCATTTATTTATTTATTTCATTTATGTTTTCCCCTCTCCTCTGGAATATAAACTCTATGAGAGCAGGGATTTTGGTCTGCTTGGTCACTGTTGTATCTCCAGGGCTTATAAAAGTCCTGATCTACAGTACAGTTGATTCTCATTATTTGTGATATAAGTTATGCTCTATAAACTCACTGCAAACAATGAATTAGCACATATTGAACCACTGCTCCTAAAGGAAATGCAGGTTTAGGTTCCTGTGAGCCTCTAGTTACATTTTTGTCAACTGATCAATAGATAACCTTACTTTATGTGTGTTTCTGATTAAAGATGCCTTACTTAATATATATTGTTGATTCATCAGCATTGAGCTCACAGCCAACAGCACTTTAACTCATGCCTGAGCAAGGTCTATCTAACACATGTATTTTCTCTGTAAGGCACATCACAGCCTTATTGTTTTTAGAAATACTAGACTTGAGAGTCATTTTTAGAGAGTGAAATTACTAACAAAACCACAAAAGTTTGAAAAATAAGGCACTAGGTTGACCATAGAAGATCACTTATTTACAGTATGAGAATGGAAACAAGAGGGCAGAGCATTGCCTTGTTCAACTTCCTCTGTTAACGTGCACAGAAGGTAACTCAATATTTTGCCACTTGGTGCATGCCTACAAATGCCTGCAAAAGCTCTGTGAATACTGATTTGGGGGTTACAAATAACTTTTAGTCAGTAGGCAAATTTACAAATACAAAAATCTTCAAATAGTGGGGATCAGCTGTATATTCTCAACATCTACTTATTGAGAATATAAACTTGATTCTCTGAAACTAACACACACGTGGCCTCTGGAAATCTTGAAGTTAAACATCTGTAGGGCCTCTACCTAGTGTAATTTGGATAGTTCCTTAGAGCTGCATGTCTTAATGTCTTCTTCCACTTTTTCCTTTTCTTGGTTTAAAAGGCTAGGAAAAGATTCACTCCTTTGGGCTTCAAAACATCCTTGTTATATTGAACATGTGTTATAAATAATCAGGACTGGAAACACAGAAGGCAGGGTGAGCTGAGAGGAGAAGAGCAGATAGCACTTCCTCATTTGTGCATTAACACATGTTGAGTGGCAAATTGTATTTTCCAAAGATGGCCAATGTCTCCTATCATCTGTGCTCTTCTACAATGTGACCTTAGTTCCCCCTCATCAAGACGTGGAGTCTACTTGAATTTGAGTGGGCTTGTAATTGTTCAAACAGTAGAGTAGGGAAAGTGATACTGCTTGACTTCTGAGGCTAAATCATAAAAAGAGACGCAGCTTCCTCTTAGTTTTCTAGAACACTAGTTCTTGAAGCCTTGAGTCTGACTATCTGGGGCCACCATGTTGTGAACACACCAACCCATGTATAGAGGCTGTGGGTAGGTAATGAGTCACCTGTCCTAGTCTTTGAGTCCTATTAGCACAGAAACCAGACCTGTGAGGGAGGGAGGCTTGAGATGATATTTGCTCCCAGCCATCAAGTAACCGTTGGCCTTTGCTTCTTTCCAGCTAGGGTCTGAGACATTGTGGAACAGAGACAAGCCATTTCTACTGTGTCCTTATTGAATACCTGACCCACAGTATCCCTGACCATAACAAAATGGTAAGGGATTAAGTGGTTAAAGTCATTACACATTTTGAAGGTAGTTAATTCTACGGTAAGTGACCAGACAAATGGGTCTAAATTCACTTGTGTTGCTAGCGTCATAAGACAAAATTACAACAAATTTGGTTTAAAGATCTTAATTGTTGCCTGTGCTTTTGAGGTCTTAGCCATAAAATCTTTGCCTAGACCAATGTCCTGAAGCATTTCTCCTGTGTTTTCCTCTAGTGGTGTTATAGTTTCAGATCTTACATTTATGTCTTTAATCCATTGTGTTGATTTTTGTATATGGTGAGAGATAGGGATCCAATTTCATTCTTCTGGATACGGATATCCAGTTTTTCCAACACCATATATTGAAGAGAGCATTTTTTCCCCAGTGTATGTTCTTGGCACCTTTGTTGAAAATAGTTTGCTATAAATACGTGGATTTATTTCTGGGTTCTCTATTCTGTTTCACCGGTCTATATATTTTTTTATACTAAATACCATGCCATTTTGGTTACTATATGTAACCAAATGTAGTATATTTTGAAGTCAGATTGTGTAATGCCTACCACTTTGTTCTTTCTACTCAGTATTGCTTGGCTATTTGGGGTGTTTTGTAGTTCCATATAAACTTTAGGATTATTTTTCTATTTCTGTGAAGAATGTTGTTGGTATTTTGATAGAGATTGAATCTGTAGATTACTTTGGGTAGTATGGTCATTTTAACAATATTAATTCTTCCAATTCATGAGCATGGAATGTCTTTCTATTTGTTTGTGTCTTCTTCAATTTCTTTCATCAGGAAGAATTTATTAAATTTGATTAAATTTATTCCTAGACAATTTTTTATAGCTATTTTAAATGGGATTACTTTATTGATTTCTTCTTCAGCAAGTTAAGTATTGGTATATAGAAATGCTATTGATTTATGTATGTTGATTTTGTATTCTGCAACCTTATTAAATTCATTTATCAGTACAGCCATTATAGAAAACACTATGGAAGTTTCTCAAAAAATTAAAAATAGAACTACCATATGATCCAGAAATCCCACTACTGGGTATTTAGCCAAAGGAAAAAAAAATGAATATATCAAAGGAAGACCTGCACTCCCATGTTTATTGCAGCACTATTCACAATAGCCAAGATATGGTATCAATCTAAGTGTCCATCAGCAGATGAATGGATAAAGCAAATGTGATACACACACACACACACACACACACACAAAATGGAATACTATTAAACCATAAAAAAGAATGAAATTTTGTCATTTGCAGGAACATGTATGGACTGAAGGGCATTTTGTTAAGTAAAATCAGCCAGGCACCGAAAGACAAATATTGCATATTCTTACTCATATGTGGGAGCTAAAAAGATGGATCTCATGGAGGTAGAGAAAAGAATGGTAGCTACTAGAGGCTATGAAGGGTGTGTGGGATGAAGAGAGGTTGGTTAATAGGTACAGACATATAGTTAGACGGAATAAGTGCTAGTATTCAGCCTCACAGTAGGGTGACTATAGTTAACAAAAACATATTGTATATTTCAAAATAGCTAGAAGAGAAAATTTGAAATGTTCCTAGATCAAAGAAATGATACATGTTCAAGGCGATGGATATCCTAAATACCCTGATTTGATCATTACACATTCTGTGGCTGTATCAAGATATCACACATACCCCATAAATATGTATAATTGTTATGTATCAGTAAAAACTTTAAAATATATATGAAAAAACATTAATTTGCTTTATTTTTGATTCTATAATTGGGCAGCACTTTATTCTATAAAATAGAATGAGTGTTCTCATGAGCCAAGAAGAGATGGTTGGTTTTACAGTCCGGAAAGGGCTGTGGAAAGCAGAAAAAAAAACCAAAAAAACGTGGATTGGTCATTTCAAAGTTTCTTTTCATGTAAAGGTTAAAGCAGAGGGGACTTTCTTGTCATGCTGGCACTGGATCTAGGTCAGTGTTGGAGACGATGTCTGGGACTCAGAGCCTTCGCAGATCACAGAGGCTGGTCTTGCACAACCTCTAAAAGGCCAGGCCAGGCCATGGCTTACCCAAGGGCACGAGCCCAGGGAAGCCCTAGGTCTTTTCCTGGCATCTCAGAGGGAACCATGTCTTACTAGCTCAGGCTAGACTTGCATAGTAATCCATTGAGTTGACTTTGGATCTTACAGGCTCAAGGGGTGGTCTTTGGGAGCAGGAAGTGATCAGGACCCTGGTCAGATTCATATATCTGCAACTGAGCCCACTCAAAGAAATAAATGGAAAAATTATATTTTTTTGGTTATTTGCCTTAATGTCACACATTATCATTAGGCCAAAGGCCTTCTGAGGTATATGCGTGCAAGGCGATTTTTTAGTTTTTTTTTTTAATTCTCTCTTTTTCTATAAATTTTAATGATTGATTGATGACTTGAGTATAAGACAAGATGATCCACTCTGTGGCACCAAAGCTGGGCAAGAGAAGAGATCAGAATCTGGTATGAGACTGAAAATCACTGTGGCAACCAGCTTCAGTGGGGCAGCTGGGATTGGCTCTGAAGAAAGTCTGTTCCATTTGTATAGCAGACAGGAGTCCATGGGGTTCCCATCAGCTAGCACTGGGAGACGGCTTCAGAGGCAGCTCGGGCTGCTGCTGGGCTGGTCTAGGGGACTGGGGAGGAGGGAAGATGCCTGTGAGGCAAAGCAGAAGGGCCTCTGGACCTCAGACTGAGGGTCAGGGAAGACCTATCTTCCTAAAGCTGCTGGGGAATAGTTAGGCTAGCAGATCAGAATGGGTCAAAAGAATAAACAAACACTATGGCAGAGGCTATTGTGGATTTGGGGAAGGGGAGAGAGGATAAAGGGAGGAGAGATCTGCAGCTTGTGTGCCTACACTCTTTCTCAGAAGCCTAGGCCTGGGAGCTGGTTAGCAGCAAGAACACACAATAGGTAAAGCCCCATAATTCTCCTGGCTCCTGGCACTGGGAGAGTGACTTAGTTCTCATGGCGAGGATCTAAGAGTATCACCTGGGCAGAAATGTAAGGAGCACACCTGGTTTTGGCCAGTCATTGCCATGTTTGCAATAACATGGCTGTGGGCCAATATCGTTATGCAACTTTGTGACTTGACTTGGTCATTGAGCAATGAACAAGGTCCTATTTGAAAGCTAAGGTCAAGCTTATGAAGCAATGCCAGCTTGTAACATCGTCCAGGTTAATTTAACACAGATGAAACCAAGACATATCTTTACTATCCAGGAGTAAATTATCCCAGGCACAGGGAAAGGTGAAGTAGGAATGTTTCTTTTGGTGTCTTCCATGTCTAGTTTCAGAGACCCCATTCAGCTCCCATCTCACTCTGTATCTCACCCCTTGCTTGTGCTGTATTCTCTCAGGGCCATGACCCTTCCTTTAGTCTTCCTCCATCTCTCCATCCCTCTCTCCTTCCTTCTTTCCTCAAATATATTTTTTGAAACAGTACTCATGATTTTGTTTATGTTTTAATTTCAACTTTTATCATAGATTAAAGGGTACACATGCAGGTTTATTACATGGGTAAATTGCATGACCCGGAGGCTTGGGATCCCAATGATCCCATCACCCAGGGCATAAGTATAGGCCCCAACAGGTGGCACTTCAGCCCATGCCCCCTGCTCCCTTCCTTCCCCGTCTAGTGATCCCCAGTGCCTATTGTTCCCATCTTCATGATCATGTGTCTTCAATGTTTAGCCCCCACTTACTTACAAGTGATAACATGCAATATTTTGTTTTAGGTTCTTACATTAGGTCATTTATGGAGGTCATAATGCCCTCCAGCTCCATCCATGTTGCTGAAAGGACATGATTTCATTCTTTTTTCTGGCTGCGTAGTATTCCACGGTGTATTCGTACCTCATTTTCTCTATCCAACCCACTGTTGATGGGCTCTTAGGTTGATCCCATGTCCTTGCTACTGTGAACGGTGCTGCAGTGGACATATGAGCACGTGTGTCTTTAAGATAGGATGAATTATTTTCCTTTGGTAGTGGGATTGCTGGGTCAAATGGTTGTTTTATTTTGAGTTCCTTGAGAAATCTCCAAACTGTTTTCCACAGTGGCTGAATTAGTTTGTGTTTCCACTAATAGCGTATAAGCTTTCCCTTTTCTCTGCAGCCTCATCAGCATCTATTATTTTCTGTCTTTTTAATAATAGCCATTCTGACTGGTGTGAGATATTATCTCATTGTGGTTTTGATTTGCATTTCTCGAAATTATGGAATGATGCATAAATTTGTGTGTCATCCTTGTGAAGGGGCCATGCTAATGTTGTCTGTATCATTCCAATTTTAGTACATGTGCTGCCGAAGCGAGCACTTGAATATTTTTTGAGCACCCACTATGTGCCAAGGGTAGAGCGGAAAGTGTCTTCTCGTATGGATCTTACGTTCTAGTCAGGCGAGACTTACTACAAACAAACATAGACCCATTGAACGTATCAGGTGGTAAAAGGTACCACGAAGGAAAATGAAATAGGGGAAGGGTATACTCAGCATGGCCAGGAAAGGCTGGTCTGACAGGATGCTCTCTGAGCAGAGCCTCGGAAGCAGTGAGGGGAAAGCCAGATGGGTATGTGGGGGCGAAAACAAGGGGGGCCCAAGGCCTCAGGTGGGAGCCATTCTCGAATCAGCAGGGAGGCCTGTGTGGCTACTGCTGAGTCAGACAGAGAGGAGGTGGGAAGAGATGAGGTCAGAGGGAACTGAGGGTCAGATGGTATGGTAAGAGCTGGCTGTATCTGACTCAGCTTCAGGAATTTGTGTTCCCAGGGTCAATTTTCTTAGTGGCATCCTAATTACTGAAGATACATCAAAACTAGAATGAATCTGAAGTGTCCTTTGAATTTTGGGGGAGAAATACTTGAACAAGGGGCCCTTCCCTTCAGACCCCACAGGTATCTGCTTTTGAAAGCTTTGCTTCCTTTCTCCTCTCTAAAAGTTGTTCCAGGCTGAAGCGCTGCGGGGGTGGCAGGAGAAGGGGGACTTCCTGCCGCAGGAACAGAAAACACCAGACTGTTCTCTGGCAATGAGCCTCCTCCCACCCCACAGACATCTCAACGGGGGCGGTGAGGCAGGAGGTGGGTGAATCGTGGTATGTGGCCTGGCCCCACTGCCCCTGCCCTCCTCACAACGGGCCTCAGCGTCTTGTGGCTTGAAGCCTCTCAGGTGTCAACTAGTTCTTTTTCCTGAAGCAAGGGCAAGCTTTGGGATTCTGTAAGCCTTGAAAAAAATGTGCTCACAGACTTGTGGTAATCTCATGGCTCTCACTTGCTTTTCTGGAATTCTTTCACTTTACATCTGTGGGGCCGAATGACCAAAAAATGTTCAGCTAAGTTTGCGTGTCAAAATGAATTATTGAGCATTTTGTTTTTCTACTGAGAATGGGAAACCCAAGGGGCCAAGTGGCATTTTAAAAAGTATGCATTTGACCTGTGGAACAAGAGACAGCCTTTAGTTCCAAACAGGAAAGTCAGTGGCAGTATTTAGTCAAAAGAGGGATAGAGCTCATGCTTTCTTTTCTTCCTGTTTCTTTTTTAAAGGACCAAATTCTTGACTGAAAGTTCTATTTTCGTGAGGAATGAAGGCCTTTGTATAAGGAATGATCAGTCTCTCCCAGTACTTTTCTTCCTTACTGAAAACAAAATCTAAGAACTTCTCTTACTAAAAAGCTACCTAAGAACTTCTGTTCTGTCTTTCTCCTTGTATGTGTTTGAGATACCAAAATTCACCCAAGAAACAGAGAAAATATCACATGAGCATCAGGAATAGATAAAAACGACTAAAACCAATAAAGCCAACTTACCAAAGAGATTCTGCCTTGTGTTCCAGATGGGCACGTACTTGGCCTTACTTGCCTGGTGATGTATTTCTACCCCGACATCTGTCTTTTCTACTACACATAATTTCTGCATCATCCCTTGTTTCTTCCCTTACTTGAGTTTTTAAACCCCAGACTATTTACTGGATTTTCACCTTTATAAGCTATCACCATCTCTGTAGAAATTTCTGACATCAACTCATTTCTGGTCACCAGTCATTGCTTCAGAGTTGGTCTTAATAATCACCCTCACCTTCCCAGGGTTACTCTTTTCAATACAGTGCCCAACAATATCCCGCTCTTACACATGCTGATCCTATTCCACCAAGATGACTATATCCCAACCCAGCCACGGGCTAGACAATATAGTATGGAATCCCTTGAAAATGAAAGTGCTTGTGCTAGACGTGAAGCATTAAAAATCAGGTGAAGATCCAGGATTTGTGACGCTCTTGATGACAGAATCATTTTGATTCCTTCTCATGGCTTACAGGAGGGAAGGACAAAGTGAGCCACCAGTCCCAACAGTAGATACTTTTTGATGATGGTTTGTACTTCATCTTCCAGGGACCAAAAGATCAGTTTTAATATTCCAGTTTAATTTTGAAGGCAGAAGCAAAAAATTCTTCTGAGAATCCTAAGTGCAAAGAACCAACTGACTCTGTTTCTCTTACTTGATTTTCTTGCTGCCTTAGCAGCCCCTTTAGCATCCTTCTCTGCTTAGGCCATTTGTTAGAAAGGTAGAGTGAGAGCTAAGCATGAGTATAAAAAAGAATCATGGAAGAGTACTTTTTATTCATTATTCACTGATTCAGTAAATATCTATTGAACATCTACAGTATGATTGATACTGGAAATATGTGTGCCAAAACAGACACAATTCTTGATTTCATGACAGTTATAATTCAGTATGGGTGTCATACCTGAATGAAGGAATCACGGAAATAGATGTGAAATTACAAATGTTATAGGGACTACAAATGAGAGGTGCATTGTGTCAATGTGAGTTATAAGTGTGAGATTGACTGGCCAAAGAATTCAGGGACGGCCTCCCCCAGAAAAGGACAATTGGTTTGGAGGAGGTGATGAGGAGAGAAAAGACCATTTAATACAGATGGAATAGCACAGGCAAAGACCAGAGGCAGATACACTCCAGGAAATCCAGAACAGATAGGACCAAGACAACAGAGAGGGATAGGAGAGAGCAAGGAAAGCATGGTAACATGAGTCAGGTAGGGACCAGCCCATGTTAATGATTTTTGTTTTCATCCAAAAAGCAATGGACAACAATTTAGCCTTCTTTAAAACTGTGTGTTTGTTTGTGTGTGTGTGTGCATGTAGAGAGAGAGAGACAAATACAGAGAGAGAATGAATTAGATTTGCATTATTAGATTTGCATTTCTAAAATGTAATGCTGGCAATGATTTGGAGAATGGATTGTAGCAGGGCAAGATTAGATGTGCACAATAAATTTGGAGCTATTTCATAATGCAAGTGAGAGGTGGTGGGAGCTAAAAACTGGATAGAGGCAGAGAGAGATGGCAATGGAGAGAAGCGGAAGTATAAAATCAACAAAATTGCAAGATGGAATGTATATGGGGAATGAGGAAGAGAGAGGTGTCAAGGTGTCTATATTTCAAACATGCATAATTGAAGTGATGGTGGTGTAATTCACTGAAATTTATATCACTAGAAGAAGTTTCCTATTTCATATTGTGTGTGTGTGTGTGTGTGTTTGCACATGTAGGCAGGCCAGAGAAATCACAACATTGGTTCTGGACATAGTGAGATAGATGTGTTATTGAAACAAGTAGCAATTAGTCTGAAGTTAGTCAGAGAGGAGGTCTCAACTGTATTTATATGGTTTTGAATCATCAGTGTATAGGTGGTGATTGAAGCATAGGGTGTAGATGAGACTGCCTAAAGAGAAAATATAATGTGAGAAAATATAAAATAGAAGATTGAGCCATGAGGATCTATGACATTTAAAAATCAAGTAGAAGATAATGAGTGTTAAATAAGGTGGACAGAATCCCAAAGAAGTAGTAGGAAAACCCAGAGATCATTGTGTCACAGGAGCCAAGAGAAGGGAGTTTCAAGAATTTACAATAACCAGCGTACAATCAGAAATTACTAGATATCTGAAGTAGCAGCAAAATGTTACCTATATCAAGGAAAAAAATTAACAAAAAATAGGAACAGACCCAGAGATGTTGGAATTAATAGACTAAGACATTAAAATAGCCATTATGCATATGTTTACAGGTTTAAAAAAAAGATAAACATAATGAGTAAACAAATGGATACTCTCAGTAGAGAAATGAAAATGATAATAATAATAAAATATCTCAAATAAAAAGTTCACTGGATGGGCTTAGCAGCGGAGTGGACACTGAAAAAGAAAAGATCAGTGAACTTGAAGGCAGAATAGTAGAAACTATCCAAACTAAAGCTAAGAGAAGAAAGGCTAGAGAGGTAGTCTCTGTTATCTGTGAAATGGTATTAAGGGTTCAAATATTAATGTAATTAAAGTCCCCAGAAAAAGAGGAGAGAGAGATTTGAGATAAAAAAAAGAGAGATTGGAGATAAAAAAAGAGAGATTGGAGATAAAAAAGTTTTGAAAAATATGCAGTCAAAATTTTTTCCAAATTTGATGAAAAATATCAACATGCAAATCCAAGAAGTTCAATGAACACCAAACAGAAATGGCAAATGATGGCAGCTGCTTGACTTCAAATCTCCCCATACAACTTACAAAACCCTTAAAAAGAGTGAAAATAGAAAATAACATTATGGCTTTAGCATTACTAAGAATTGGAGAATACTACAAGCTGTAAATTATCAGCAAGTAGAAAAATGCACCATATTCTAACAGTTACCTTTTGCCTACTGCTTCAAGCCTGTGGGTATGGAAAGTGAAGTAGAGAAGTATTAAAGAATGGTATCAAAAATAGTAGAGGGCATTAAGGACTTACATAAGGTATGCACACTCTCAAAAGAAAGAAAGCCCAACAAAGTTAAGAAAGGCTCTACACAATTTGGAACATAAGGTATGCACACTCTCAAAAGAAAGCCCAACAAAGTTAAGAAAGGCTCTACACAATTTGGAACTTGGCAGTTCACACCACCAGCTGCAGGGAAAAGATTTGAAATGAGTGAGGCCCAGAAGTGGCAGCCCTGGAGAAGCACTGCTTCTTAGGGAGAATGAGATACAGAGAAGTGGTGGTATTCCTCGGTGAAATAGCAGTGAAAGGAAAGAAAAAAGAAAAGATAAAATTAATGTTTCTAGGAAAAAAGACACAGTAGTCCCTTTCTTTTTCTTCCTAACTTCACCATCAACATCTTCCATAAAAGAAGCTTCACAGAAAAGGGCACAACTCAAAGGAGATGCTGCTGTCACATGAGGAACTCTCTGCACAGAATGAAGAGGTACAGAAAAATAGCAATCATATCCAAATAAAATTGTTGTAAAAAGTGAACCAAGGTAATTCAGCTGAAGAAAATACTCCCTCACCTCAGGGGTAGGGTGTGGTGGGGGGAACAATGAGCTGAGGAAAATTGTAACATACTACTCCCACAAAAATTAATTTTCCTCAAAATAGAATTTGGAGATACATAAAAAGAATCAGAAATATAAAACTGATTCAGAAATATAAAACTCAGCAACACAGATCAAGAAAGAAGAAAAGGAAGAAATGAAATGATAGTCATTGAACATAGGAAGAATATCAAAGAAAATGGCAAAACCATACCAGAAATGTAGACAAAATTATGAGGCCCAAGGGAGAATAAATTTAAATGGAAATTTAATAAAAGGCATGGAAGAAAAGCAGGAAAAAACGAGAGCAAAAGGGAGGTAAAGAAAGAAATAAAAAAGGTCAGAGGAAAGTGATCAAAGTGGAAGACCGGCCAAGGATGTCCAACTGGAGTTCTTGAACAAGGAGAGCAAAACAATGGAATATAACTATTATTTAAAATTATAACCCAAGAAAACTTCCTGGAAATAAATCAGGAATTGAATCTACAAGTGAAAGGGTTCACTTGAAAAAGTTGACCTGGCATTATTATATCAGAGCCATATCCTAGTAGAACTGCTAAGCTTTAAAGACAAAGAAAAGAATCCATATGGCCTTTTGGAGGAAACATAAAATAGCTTGAAAGGAGAAGAGGATTTGACTGACATTGGATTTCTCAACAACAACAGACAAATAGAGACGTGAGTGAAGCAGCACTTTGAGAAGCTTGAGAAAATGCAAGTCAAGAACTTTATATCTAGCCGAGCTGTTCTTCAAATATTAACAATATAGAAAAACAGTTTTGAAGATGCAAGAACACAAGAATACTGTGGTCACGTGTCCTTCCTGACGAATCCACTGCAGAATTAAGTGTACTTTATTCAACTAAGAGCTGACTGTGGACACTTCAGCAGGAGGATTGAAGGTGGGCATTTCATATATAGATCTAGGACTAATATAAGGTTGGAGATATGGGTATAAGAATGGTAGTTAAACACTGCATTTTCTAACAGAATAGAAATGGTACAATTTTTAAAAAGGGAGAAGTGGGTAAGAAAGAAGAAAGTAGAATAAGATCATTGAGTTTACACCGTAAGTAATAGGGAGCCGAAAGATACCATTTAAAACTGACAGACCGGAGGGTAAAAGATTAAAAAATTTTTAAAAAGGTAATAAAGAGTACTACAAAGGTAACCATTAGAACAAAATTAAACATTTTCCTAAATACCAAAAGGAATTTTCCAAAAAGGAAAGAAAGTACACAAAGAACATTTTAAAAATAGGTTTGATGATTAAATTCTGCCAAAAAAGAACTAGTTTTTCAGTTTATTTTATACAAAACAAGAAAAATAAATGCAAGTGGTAAGCTCCTATGCACCAAGTGTTTAGCTTAGAAAAATAAAATACTCCTAGGAAACAATTTATCTTTTGTTCACAGGACAGTCAAATAGATCTAATAGCACATCAGTTCTAGATGAGTGCTTAAACAGAATGAAAAGCATCCCAACAGCAGCTACTTTGCACCAACCACTTACTATGTCTAGCTGCCTGCTGGTCACTTTATAGTAACCCTTCACTGCAACACTGAGGCATTGTTTTTATGGATGAGCAAATTGATACTCCGAGAAGTTAACAAATTAGCAGTAGGTCACTTCATTATAAGTGGCAGAACCAAACTTTCAGCATAAGTGTGTTGACACCAAGGCAATGTGTCTTTGCTACTTTGTGGTAGGACACTGTTTTCCTTCTGTATCTCTCTCTGTCATCAGGTTCTAGCCCAGAATACTGGCCATTTTTGAGCTATTCACCTCTGTTGGGATTTGCAAGCACTGAGTGAAATTGTGAATTTGCCTGTCGCTGACTCCAGGGAAGAGATGAGTCAATCAACTCTGAATAATCAAGATTTCCAGATCTAAAGCCCCCTTGCCTCTCTCTTTCTCAGCTACCCATCAAATAAGAGACCCCGTTGGAGAACCAGAAAGGACATTCTCCAAGCTGTCTGAAATCCCGGTTGGTACTCCAGGTTTCAACAACTGCAGCACAAGGAGAGACAGCAAAGAACATCCTGGCCTTTGACAACCCCCTGCCTTGTAATATGCTGAGGTTAATCAGACCCAGGACAATTTGGAAGCGGCTCTTCTGCCACAACTTGGGGAGTGGAGGTAGAGAAGGCCATAGGAGCCCCAGCAGGTAGGCCACATAGCCTGAGTTATGGAATCTAACTCTAGTCTGTCTTCCCAATGTTTCTGGGGTGTCAGATCTATGGCAGCCTAAGGGGCATATTCTGAAGCCATTTCCCTCCCAGAGATCTCTGACTTCTTTCAGCTTCTTGATGTTACTACACTAAGAGAATATGTACACCTCCTTACAGCAAATGCTGTAGTTATAAAACAGTTCACCAAAGAACCTATATTTCCTTGAAAACAAAAATACAATGCAACAAGAAAAAGCATTTAAAAAAGATCTTCAAAAGAGGCTTGATAATTGCATCATTTAAAGGACCTCAGGGAAGTCTCAATGCTACATAGGGCCTGGGACAAGGCACCTGAACTCCATGCCTTGGTGAACTGCACTTCTTTTAGCTTCTATGCTTGGAATTGAGCTATCCCCAGTGTATGCTGAATTTTGAAGGCCGATTAGCATTTTTGGCTCTTCCCTGCTGGCATCACCCTACTTCCTTGGGGACCCCAGGCTCTCACTGTAGAAGACGCTCAGACAGACACACATTGCCCAAACACACATTGCCCTGCACACATGCTAAACTCTGAGGCTCCTGTGGAGTTGTGCGTTGTACTCCTCAGCTCCAGACCACTGTGTCCTGCCCTGGCCTGCACCCAGCCCTGATGGAGGCCCCAATATATGTGCCTCAACCCACACAGGCCCCAGAGTTTGGCAAAGTGTCCCACGCACAATAACTTTTGAGTCAGTGGTGCCTGCCAACCTACCCACCATCTGCAATGTCTTGGAGCCTACTAATGAACTAATTAATGTATCGTACATATTCCTGATATGGTAAATTCATGGGCTCAGGGAAGCCTATTTTATATTTTTTCTAATTTGTACTTCCCCTGGACAGTTTACCAATACCCTGCTGCAGGCATTTACATTTAATGTCATCAGGAAGCAGTGAATATAAATGTGCAATAAATGTGCAGCTGTCCTTGGGTTCTGCACAAGCAGTACTTTAAAAGTAAATAATGAGCTGAAAGAACAAACTTAGAGGGTAATTTCCAACCTCCTTCATGTCTCTAACACCATGAAGTTTTGCTGTATTGGTTGCATCTTTTGGCTTGTTCATTTACTACGTGCCTGGATTCTGTTTCTTGAACTTGTTGGGAAATGGAATAATATTGGGGATGGCTCCGAGCTCCTTATAACCATAGCATTAGTTTCAGAGTGTTCCCTGTAGTAATAATAAAAAGCTTCAAAACACGCTGAAAATGTTTTAGAACATGGTAGCTTCAAAGACATTTGTTAAAAGGATAGGCTGGTCTGCATGCTGGCTATTTTATTGCTTTTCTAAACTTGGGTGAACCCCTGGAGGAGAAGCCCCAAAGAGGGGGTAGTTCCACCAGCCCAGGATGGAGCAAGGTGGACAAATCACAGGTCTGCTGGAGACAAGTGGTCAAGAGAGCATGGGTCAGGCAGGTTGAAGGAAAGGCACAAGAAAAGGACACCTCTCTGTCTGCCATAATGCCAAGGTCATGCTTCTGCTGCCTGGAACTTTCTGTCTGGCAGGAGAGACTCATATTTCCTCTCTTTAAGACAGGACGATAATACACATTTGGTGATACAATTAAGAAACATGATATTGGAAAGTTGCTGACCAAGTGCCACCTAGCATTCCTTCTCCTGTACTAGCCACATGCCCATTCCTCATGGCTGCTGCTAGCCCCACCCAAGAACCGGGGCCCCAGCCTGGCAGGATAAGTGTGGCTCCATGCTTTAAGCTAGAGAATTTAGGAGACTATGATCTGTTGCTGTGTCAATCTGAAAGCTGAGGGCTCTGAAGGGTACAAGGTACCCATTCTCTGACTCTCACTCTCAAAAGCCCTTTTCTCCCTGGGTCAACATATGGTTAGTGCCCAAGGCCCTTCCTAGGAAATGGAAGCCAAAAGTGATACAAAGCACTTAGGAGGCACACAACCACAAATGTGTGAGGTTTGCCTTCCCATATTTTCTGGACCCATGTTCAAGCCTGGAACTCTCTAGTTCATAAAGGGTTTTACTCTTGCAGGAGTCAGCAAACTATGGCCTGTGGGTGGAGGGCCAGATGGGGCCATGCTCATTCATTTACATACTGTCTAATGGTTGCTTGAAAATCACAGAGTTGAGTAACTGAGACAGACTGGAAGGCCCACGCAGGCAAAAAATGTACTATCCCGACCTTCACAGAAATAGTTTGCGGGCCCCTGATTTAGAGTAAGACCAGTTCTCCCGGGGGCAATGGATTGTCTTTGCTTTCAGCTTGACCAATGCCTCTGGGTAGGGGTGGAGAGGGAGCCCATCTCTCTAGTTGATTCTGATGAGAAGAACCAGGGTGGTCTACCTGGAATGTGAGCCTCTGATCTTCCGGGCATCTGGCATGCCCATTTCTTCCACAGAGCAGGATAGAAGCTTCTCCCAGCAGGGGGTCTCGACTATTTGGGACCACTGTAAAAGAAAAGTAAGAACAAGTGATTCGTGTTTGTGTTTCCTGTAAAATGAACATGGTTATCAATACTATTAACCTGGTTACCACTGACTTTGACGCAGATACAGCCAGTTCATGTTTCAGAACTTCATGAAACAGGCCTGTGCATTCAATCAGAGGCAGCCCAACTGACAAAATTGCCAACCCTTTCTATTTGCAGTGGCCCAGGAATTATCAAATAACCTTAATTCCTATTAAATTCCTGCCTATTTACCATTGCCTAAACCTTGAGGCAAAATCTAACTCCAACCATCACAGGTAATCTCCAATCTCACATACTTTTCCAAAAGAATCATGTGTTAGGAAAGGATGATTGATGGCTCAAAAGTCACCAGTGCCGATTCTTGTGTTAGCAACCAGAGTTGAGGTCAATGCTTAGAACTGGCGTGGGAAGATGTTCTCAAAACCACAGCTTTGTGCCTTTGTGGTTATGTAACAGCCTCCTCCATACAGAGGATTACTACAAATGGGTGCTTCCTGCTGTTGTCTCATGTTGATGAGGCATTTTATATTCTGAAGGAATATTCTGGAGGGAGGAGGTTGGTGAAGACTGGTAAAGTAGAGAAGAGAGACATTTTAACAAAATATTCATATTTATCTGGTCTGTAACATGAAATCTGCATATTTTGTATATTAATTAAGTCATCTTTATAAGTTATAAATGATACTAGTACAGTAAGTCTTCACTTAACGTCATTGATAGGTTCTTGGAATCTGTAACTTTAAGCAGAACAACATACAGCAGGTTCATAAATAATGTCACTTCCTTTAACGTTTTGTTATAACATTGATGAGAAAAAAATGCTTTTGTTATATGTCATTTTGCTCAAAACTATAGTTTCCAAGAATCTATTGATGACATTAAGTGAGAACTTACTGTATAATAACATTATGTTAGAGTTTAGTGGGCTCCCAAAACATCTTCTCTCACCAGGTAGACAGTTCTCTCTTTTAGAGATAAAAGAATTGAGCCTCACAGAGGCCGTATAACCAGTCAGAGTCCCACTATGTTCCCACCTACCATTCACCACTAAATCCTTAGTCTGGCTGCAGAAAACAGAAAATATTTATTTTCTCAAAAGTCAACTTCTTTAGACTACATTGACCCTAATAAGAGAATTGAGAAAGCAACTCTTAGACTCAACTTTTTCTGCTTATTGCCACCACCGCACTCCCCCAGTCATATGACAAGAGTCGTTTGCAGTAGGAAGCAAAACCAGAAATACACTTGAGCAGCCTTTCTATGTCCTTCCTTGCCTTGCCCCCACTGGGGGCCTGCATGATGGTGAGTGGCCACATAAACAGTCCCTACATCTCCAGGAGTTCCCTTGGCCATGGCTGCTGGAATGACTCATCCTTCTCCATCTGTAGCCTAGGCTTTCCCCTTCTCCTTAATTTCCATGAGGGAGCAGTCTTAGATCAGAGCTTCCCCCAGGGGACAGGACCACAGCCCTCCCTAAAAGGTCCTGGATCTGGTATAAATCTAACCATGGGAGAAAACAGAATTCAGTTAGAGACAACATCAAGGGCAAACTTGAAGGGGAGCAAAAATCACAATATGGGTGTGGGAACTGGACCAGAGTTACAGTGGTTATTTCCTCCCCACCACATCTTCTTTGTGAACTTTATCTTGCCCACTACCCCAAGGGGCAACCATGTGGCTCGTGGCCCTGGCCACCAATAACTGAATTGGGAGTAGACCCACTTTAGACATGACCCACTTTAACCAATCAGACATCTTTATCTAGAACTTGGAGTTGGGACGCAGAAAGCCTGAGGGCATTTTTTATCTGTGAGTACTAGAGTCACAAGATTCTGTGGACTCACAAGATTCTGTGGGCTCAAGGACTGAGTTAGACAGTCATTTAAGGTCATGTGCTAACACAGTATGCTTGACAGAGGGGAGAGAATGGAGCAGAGACAAAGATAACTGAGAGAAAGAGAGGAGGAAGAGCAGCTCCAGACTCCAGCCCTTCAGTGATCCAGGTGCAATTCTTCAAACTGGGTTTCATAGTATTCCCTTATCACTGTGCAAGTAACCCCCATTTACTTAAGTTATTCTGAGTGGGTTTCTGGCCCTAGCAACTGAATGCTCTCCCACCATAAGATGAAATGGCTAGGGTGGAGCTCGGAGGCAGAGGCAGTGAATTAGGAAGCTAGAAGGATTTTTCCAGAGAAAGTAAATCCTAGAGTCCAAACATATGCACGCTATCCACACATTCCAAATTTTAGGAGGCAGCCCTGTTTCAAATGTGCCAGCTTGCCCAAATTTCTGTTTAGGCAATTGTGGTGTATCTGTTTACATATATAATTTTAGCATTGGGAAGGCCCTCCTAAGTAAGACACAAACCTGGAAACCATAAAGTAAAGATTGACAGATTAGACTACCTAGCCCTAAATTTTAAATTGCCTTTGACAAAAGCCACCGTCAGCAAAATTAAAAGTGAAGGGGCAGCTTGGGATCTAAGTGACAGCTGGAGACCCCCTGCACACTACAGACTCCCTCCTGCTGCAGATCAGACTTCTGGACAAGTCCGGCCCTGGCTTTGTGGCTGTCATGACTACTGAAAATGTCGTAACTGTTGGCAGCAAGAACATGACCTCTTGCTGTCCCAAAATGAGGAAATGAAAGGGAAAAAAGAGGAAATGGGATGAAATGAAAAATGGATGAGAACAACAGAGAGTGAGCAAGAAACATTGAGAAAGACAAAAAAATGAGCTGTTTATCTCTCCTCTGCTTCTGGGCCTTCTCCTTTGTGCTACCCTAGTGATATGCTCTATTAGTCCATTCTTACCTTGCCATAAAGAACTACCTGAGACTGGGTAATTTATAAAGAAAAGATGTTTAGTCAGCTCATGGTTCCTGTGGACTGTACAGGCTTCTGCTTCTTGGGGAGGCCTCAGGAAACTTACAATCATGGCAGAAGGTGAAGGGGAAACAGGCCATGAGCAGCAGGAGAGGGACAAAGGAGATGCTACACACTTTCAAACAAACAGATTTCCTGAGAAATTGGGGAAATGGCACTAAACCATCAGAAACCACCCCTGTGAGAACTACAAACCACTGCTCAATGAAATAAAAGAGGATACAAACAAATGGAAGAACATTCCATGCTCATGGGTTGGAAGAATCAATATCGTGAAAATGGCCATACTGCCCAAGGTAATTTATAGATTCAATGCCATCCCCATCAAGCTACCAATGACTTTCTTCACAGAATTGGAAAAAACTACTTTAAAGTTCATATGGAACCAAAAAAGAGCCTGCATCACCAAGTCAATCCTAAGCCAAAAGAACAAAGCTGGAGGCATCACGCTACCTGACTTCAAACGATACTACAAGGCTACAGTAACCAAAACAGCATAGTACTGGTACCAAAACCATAGTACTGGTACCAAAACAGAGATATAGATCAATGGAACAGGACGGAGCCCTCAGAAATAATGCTGCATATCTACAACCATCTGATCTTTGACAAATCTGACAAAAGCAATGGGGAAGGGATTCCCTAATTAATAAATGGTGCTGGGAAAACTGGCTAGCCATATGTAGAAAGCTGAAACTGGATCCCTTCCTTACACCTTATACAAAAATTAATTCAAGATGGATTAAAGACTTACATGTTAGACCTAAAACCATAAAAACCCTAGAAGAAAACCTAGGCAATACCATTCAGGACATAGGCATGGGCAAGGACTTCATGTCTAAAACACCAAAAGCAATGGCAAGAAAAGCCAAAATTGACAAATGGGTCCTAAGTAAACTAAAGAGCTTCTGCACAGCAAAAGAAACTACCATCAGAGTGAACAGGCAACCTACAGAATGGGAGAAAATTTTTGCAACCTACTCATCTGACAGAGGGCTAATATCCAGAATCTACAATGAACTCAAACAAATTTACAAGAAAAAAACAAACAACCCCATCAAAAAGTGGGCAGAGGACATGAACAGACACTTCTCAAAAGAAGACATTTATGCAGCCAAAAAACACATGCAAAAATGCTCATCATCACTGGCCATCAGAGAAATGCAAATCAAAACCACAATGAGATACCATCTCACACCAGTTAGAATGGCCATCATTAAAAAGTCAGGAAACAACAGGTGCTGGAGAGGATGTGGAGAAATAGGAACACTTTTACACTGTTGGTGGGACTGCAAACTAGTTCAACCATTGTGGAAGTCAGTGTGGCGATTCCTCAGGGATCTAGAACTAGAAATACCATTTGACCCAGCCATCCCATTACTGGGTATATACCCAAAGGACTATAAATCATGCTGCTATAAAGACACATGCACACGTATGTTTATTGCAGCACTATTCACAATAGCAAAGACTTGGAACCAACCCAAGTGTCCAAAAATGATAGACTGGATTAAGAAAATGTGGCACATATACACCATGGAATACTATGCAGCCATAAAAAATGATAAGTTCATGTCCTTTGTAGGGACATGGATGAAACTGGAAACCATCATTCTCAGTAAACTATCACAAGGACAAAAAACCAAACACTGCATGTTCTCACTCATAGGTGGGAATTGAACAATGAGAACACATGGACACAGGAAGGGGAACATCACACTCCAGGGACTGTTGTTGGGTGGGGGGAGGGATAGCATTAGGAGATATACCTAGTGCTAAATGACGAGTTAATGGGTGCAGCACACCAACATGGCACATGGATACATATGTAACAAACCTGCACATTGTGCACATGTACCCTAAAACTTAAAGTATAATAATAATAAAATAAAATAAACCACCCCTGTGATCCAATCACCTCCCACCAAACCCTCCCTCCAGCACTCGGGATCACAGTTCAATATGAGATTTGGGTAGGGACACAAAGCCCAACCATACCATTCCACTCTTGGCCCCTCCCAAATCTCATATCCTCTCACATTGTAAAATATAACCATCCCCTCTCAACAGTCCCCCAAAGGCTTAACTCATTCCAGAATTAAAAGTCCAAGTCCAAAGTCTCATCGGAGACAAGGCAAGTCCCTTCCACCTATGAGCCTGTAAAATCAAAAACAAGTTAGCTACTTCCAAGATAAAATGGGAGTACAGGCATTGGGTAAATACTCCTTTTCCAGAAAGGAGAACTCAGCCGCAACAAAGGGGCTACAGGCCCCATGCAGTCTGAAACCCAGCAGGGCAGTCATTAAATCTTAAAGCTCCAAAATAATCTTGACTCCATGTCTCACATCCAGGCCACACTGATGGAGGGGGTGGGCTTCCAAGGCCTTGGGCAGCTCTGGTTCTGTGGCTCTGCAGGGTACATCCCCTGTGGCTGCTTTCATGGACTGATGTTGAGTGCCTGTGGCTTTTCTGGGTACATGGTACAAGCTGGGGTCTGGAGGATGATGATGACCTTCTTTTCACAGCTCCACTAGGCAGTGCCCCAGTGGGGACTTGGTGTGGGGGCTCCAAGCCCACATTTCCCCTTTGCACTGCCCTGTTAGATATTCTCCATGAAGGCTCTGCCCCTGCAGGAGACTCCTGCCTGGACATCCAGGCCTTTCCATACATCCTTTGAAATCTAGGTGGAGGTTCCCAAGCCTCAACTCTTACCCTCTTTGTACTTGCAGGTTTCACACCACATGGAAGCCACCAAGGCTTGTGGCTTGCACCATCTGGAGCAGCAGTTTGAGAAGTATCTGGGGCCCTTTTAGCCACAGCTGGAGCTGGAGCAGGTGGGATGCAGGGTGACGTGTCCCAAGGCTGCACAAAGCAGCAGGGCCCTGGGCCTGGCCCCATGAAACCATTTTTCCTTCCTAGGCCTCCAGGCCTGTGATGGGAGGGGCTGCCCCAAAGGTCTCTGAAATGCCTCATAGGCATTTTCCCCATTGTCTTGACTGCTAATATTTGGCTCCTCTTTACTTATGCAAATTTCTGTATTGGGCTTGAATTTCTCCCCAGAAAATGGGTTTTTCTTTTCTACCCCATGGCCAGGCTGCAAATTTTCCTATCTTTTATGCTCTGCCTCCCTTTTCAATATAAGTTCCAGTTTCAGGTCATTTCTTTGTTTATGCAGATGAATTAGGCTTTTGGAAGCAGCCAGGCCACATCTTGGACACTTTGATGCTTAGAAATTTCTTCTGCCAGATACCCAAAATCATTTCTCTCAAGGTCAAAGTTCAACAGATCCCTAGAGCAGAAGCACAATGCCACCAGTCTCTTTGCTAAAGCACAGCAAGAGTTACCTTTACTCCAGTTCCCAATAAGTTCCTCATCTCCATCTGAGACCTCATCAGCCTGGCCATCTCTACCCATATCACTATGAGCATTTTGGTCAAAACCATTAAACAAGTCTCTAGGAAATTCCAAACATTTCCTCATCTTCCTGTCTTCTGAGCTTTGCAAACTGTTCCACCCTCTGCCCATTATCCAGTTCCAAAGCTGTTTCCACATTTTCAGGTATCTTTGTAGCAATGCCTCACTTCTCTGATACTAATTTTCTTCATTAGTCTGTTCTTGCATTGCTATAAAGAACTACCTGAGACTGGGTAATTTATAAAGAAAGAAAGATGTTTAATCAGCTCAAAGTTCTGTGGGCTGTAAAGGCTTCTGCTTTTGGAGAGGCCTCAGGAAACTTACAATCATGGCAGAAGGTAAAGGAGAAACAGGCACACCTTCACATGGCCAGCAGGAGAAGGGCAGGGGAAGTGCTACATGCTTTCAAACAACCAGATCAGCTGAGAACTCTATCATGAGGCAGCACTATGGGGATGGCGCTAAACAATTAGAAATCATCCTCATGATCAAATCACCTCTCACCAAGCCCCATGTCCAACACTCAAGATTACAATTTAACACGAGATTTGGGTGGGGACACAGAGCCAAACCATACCATGCACTAACTCATTTAAGCTGTTGTTATCTTAGTCATGGGCTCACTGTAGAATGGGAGTGGTAGGAAGAAACATTAAGTGAGTGGTCACAATGGTGGCTTAGAATTCAAACCCATTCCATGTGACTCCACACCTATGCTTGGCAAATTAAATCCATGATGATCCAAAGGGTTTCAAAATTGATTTTTTTAGGTCTAACCGTTTCCTTCCCATTCTTATCATTTCCTCTTCCCTTAAAGAAAATTCCCTTTATTGGGTATTCAATTAGGAAAAGAGGAAGTCAAATTGTCCCTGTTTGCAGATGACATGATTGTATATCTAGAAAACCCATTGTCTCAGCCCAAAGTCTCCTTAAGCTGATAAGCAACTTCAGCAAAGTCTCAGGATACAAAATCAATGTACAAAAATCACAAGCATTCTTATACACCAGTAACAGACAAACAGAGAGCCAAATCATGAGTGAACTACCATTCACAATTGCTTCAAAGAAAATAAAATACCTAGGAATCCAACTTACAAGGGATGTGAAGGACCTCTTCAAGAAGAACTACAAACCAAACCACTGCTCAATGAAATAAAAGAGGATACAAACAAATGGAAGGACATTCCATGCTCATGGGTTGGAAGAATCAATATCGTGAAAATGGCCATACTGCCCAAGGTAATTTATAGATTCAATGCCATCCCCATCAAGCTACCAATGACTTTCTTCACAGAATTGGAAAAAACTACTTTAAAGTTCATATGGAACCAAAAAAGAGCCTGCATCACCAAGTCAATCCTAAGCCAAAAGAACAAAGCTGGAGGCATCACGCTACCTGACTTCAAACGATACTACGAGTCTACAGTAACCAAAACAGCATGGTACTGATACCAAAACAGAGATATAGATCAATGGAACAGAACAGAGCCCTCAGAAATAATGAAGCATATCTACAACTATCTGATCTTTGACAAACCTGACAAAAACAAGTAATGGGGAAAGGATTCTCTAATTAACAAATGGTGCTTGGAAAACTGGCTAGCCATATGTAGAAAGCTGAAACTGGATCCCTTCCTTACACCTTATACAAAAATTAATTCACGATGGATTAAAGACTTACATGTTAGACCTAAAACCATAAAAACCCTAGAAGAAAACCTAGGCATTACCATTCAGGACATAGGCATGGGCAAGGACTTCATGTCTAAAACACCAAAAGCAATGGCAACAAAGGCCAAAATTGACAAATGGGATCTAATTAAACTAAAGAGCTTCTTCACAGCAAAAGAAACTACCATCAGAGTGAACAGGCAACCTACAGAATGGGAGAAAATTTTCACAACCTACTCATCTGACAAAGGGCTAATATCCAGAATCTACAATGAACTCAAACATATTTACAAGAAAAAAAAAAACCCCATCAAAAAGTGGGTGAAGGACATGAACAGACACTTCTCAAAAGGAGACATTTATGCAGCCAAAAAACACATGCAAAAATGCTCATCATCACTGGCTGTCAGAGAAATGCAAATCAAAACCACAATGAGATACCATCTCACACCAGTTAGAATGGCCATCATTAAAAAGTCAGGAAACAACAGGTGCTGGAGAGGATGTGGAGAAATAGGAACACTTTTACACTGTTGGCGGGACTGCAAACTAGTTCAACCATTGTGGAAGTCAGTGTGGCGATTCCTCAGGGATCTAGAACTGGAAATACCATTTGACCCAGCCATCCCATTACTGGGTATATACCCAAAGGACTATAAATCATGCTGCTATAAAGACACATGCACACGTATGTTTATTGCGGCACTATTCACAATAGCAAAGACTTGGAACCAACCCAAATGTCCAACAACGATAGACTGGATTAAGAAAATGTGGCACATATACACCATGGAATACCATGCAGCCATAAAAAATGATGAGTTCATGTCCTTTGTAGGGACATGGTGAAACTGGAAATCATCATTCTCAGTAAACTATCACAAGGACAAAAAACCAAACACTGCATGTTCTCACTCATAGGTGGGAATTGAACAATGAGAACACATGGACACAGGAAGGGGAACATCACACTCCAGGGACTGTTGTTGGGTGGGGGGAGGGGGGAGGGATAGCATTAGGAGATACACCTAATGCTAAATGACAAGTTAATGGGTGCAGCACACCAACATGGCACATGTATACATATGTAACAAACCTGCACATTGTGCACATGTACCCTAAAAGTTAAAGTACAATAATAATAATAATAAAAAAGAAAATTCCCTTTATTCTTACCACCCACTAGAATGGAGACTTGAAATTAGGTTCTTTTAGCTTGCCAAATGATAAACAGCTCTCTCAAATTAAGCCACATCTCATCCAGAGAGAAGGCAATAAAAATAGTGATTTATGTGGTCAAGAGTACAGTGAGACATTTTTATAGCATCACAGATGGTTTTCCAAATTGCAGAGCAGTTTTATTTCTTTCTGCAAATCTCAATTTCTCAGTCCACAATTTGAAAATAATAAAGCTGCCCTCTTCCTACTTCTCAGGTGAATTGGTTAAATCATGGCAGTCTATAAATAAAAGCACTTTGAATCCTAGAGAGAAGAGTCAAATGATAAAATAATGCCATTTTTCATCCATATGATGAAATTATATAAGGTCCCCCATATAATGGAGACTTTATATAATGAGAAGGCCAGGCATATTGCAATGTTTGTGGGGAAATGATGTGGCCCAGAGAACACCTGCCTCCTTGGAGTGTCAAGCTGGGGAAGAGGACTCAAGCATATACAGAGTACCGTTATTTCAGATATATCTTTGATAGCTCTAAAGTTACTACTGGAAACACCTATGGGGTGGCATGATAAGATAACTGAGATTTACATTTATACTTTACTCCTCCTATTGGTTTTAAAAAACAAGACTGCTTGAGTTTGGTTTTCATGATGGCGGCTTCAGTCTTAGCGCAGGCTCTCCACATACTCTCTGTTCCAACTTCGACCCTAGGTGTACATGAGATCCATTCTCAGCACCTCTGGGCCCATTCCCTTCTACCCAAGATAGGAGTGCTGAGTGCTGAGATTTAACAATCCAGATCAGAAGCAGCACCATAGTGTTGAGAACACAGGCCCTGGAGCAAGTCTGCTGCGTGTGAATCCCAACTCGCCTCTCTGACCTGGCATATCTCCCTATCCATGATATGGGCATGGCACTAACATACCTACTCATAGGACTCTGGGGACAGTTAAAGGAGACAGGGTCCATAAAGCACTTAGCTCACTGCCTGGTACAATAAATGGTGACACTTTTCATAGGCAACTGTGAGAAACATGGTGAAGGTGGGCAGGGTAAAATAGTTGGATTGGTGCTTCTTCTGCAGGTGGAATTCAACTCTTTTTGTGTTTGTTTGTTTGTATTTATTTTTCTTATAGCAAATTTCCTTTTTTAAACTGTGACCAAACAAATAGAATGATTGCTATGGTTTTACAATGTGCATGGCTGAATGAGTATACCTTTGATAGTTTTTTATCATGTTTCTAATTGTTAGAAAAAAATTCTTTTTTTCTCTTCTGGGATTTCAAGGCATTACATTGCAAAATAGGTATTAAATTGATATGGGACAGAGGCCATAGCATATATCCTACAAAATCTGTATCTACACTCTTATATTATACTTACTTGCCCATATCTTTGAACTTGGGGCCAATCATAAGATCCTACATTCTAGAGTTCCCAGAAAAAGAACATAGTAATTGAGTATGTAATTGAATATTGTTGGCTGGGCGTGGTGGCTCATGCCTGTAATCCCAGCCCTTTGGGAGGCCGAGGTGGGTGGATTACTTGAGGCCAGGAGTTTGAGACCAGCCTGACTAACATGGTAAAACCCTGTCTCTACTAAAAATTCAAAAAAATTAGCTGGGGGTGTTGGCGTGTGCCTGTAATCCTAGCTACATGGGAGGCTGAAGCAGGAGAATTGCTTGAACCTGGGAGGTGGAGATTTCAGTAAGCCGAGATCGCACCACTGCACTCCAGCCTGGGCAACAGAGCAAGACTCTGTCTCAAAAAAAAAAAAAAAAGTTTATGGGTGAGTATTGAGCTAAGTGCATTATCTCATTCGATCCTCAATCTTATGAAGCAAATACTATCATTAGCCCTATTTTACAGATGTGGAAACTGAGCCTTAGGGAAGTAAGTAATTGCCATAAGTCACACATCTAAGAAATAATGAAGTGAAAATTTGAACCAAAAGCATCTGGATCCAGAGCCCATGTTTTAGAAACTTGCTGTGGCTTTGATGCATCAGAATGTGGGAGCTGCAGGCCTGCGTGGACTAGTCTTGGACTCTTTTTAGTTTTTTTCAAACACAAACTCAGCTAATTTGAAACTAACAATCTTGCTGGTAAAAGGAAAAAATGGTGTTAGTCTTGGACTCTTCACTGCTCTGCCATCCCACAGCAGCTGATAGGTTCATATGAAGCCACTGGCAACTGGTGCCAAGTTACCAGTAAGAAAATCAGACTGTTTGATCTATCTATCAATTGGAATGTGCACGTCCAGAATAGATCTAGATATTTTTTAAAAAGCATTCAATGCCTAATTTTTAAACAAACTCCACATGCAAAGAAAATGCCCATGCATTTCTTTAAGCAGAAATATAAGTTAGTGAATTTGTTTCTTCTTGATAAAATGGTTAGAATTTGCTTAGAAATTCCTTTTATCATAAAGTAAAAATTATCAGCTTTAACCTTCTCATTTGTCTTCTACTGCTTCTTTTCTTGTTCTTTATTCTCATCCATCCCCTTCTCTGTCTTTGCCTCTACTCTTCCTCTATTCCTTCATAAGAATCTAAGCAACTCCTTTAAACATCAATTCAAATGTTCTTCCCTTGGATAGAGATCACTTCCATCCCCTTCATAACTAGCTGGGCCTAGTACCTTTGGGTTAGCAATTTTGCCAGAGATGTTGGAGAAAAAGGGGGTAGCATTTCCTCTTGAAAATCCAGCCTGCAAGGCATTTACGATCTCATGCTGGTTTCGTAAGGCCCTGCTGTCCCTCCAGAATAGAGGCCCACAGCACTCACTAGGTACCAGGCATGGTGAACTTGCTTGCCCAAGCTCTCTAGTAGGTGGCAGATTTACCCAGGTCTGCATGACTTTAGAACCTATTCTTTTAATCATTATACCTTACTGTCTTTATAGACAAGGTCAGGCTCTCTATGCTTCTGTGAGCCAATTTTCCCTAGGAGTATAGATAGTTATTATAGAGACACCAGGTGCCACCTGCTATAGCCCTCAGAAGTGGCATCAGACTATGCCTGGGCTTTCTGTTTTTAGAAACACACTCGTGTGTTTCTAAAAGTGACAATGAAAGGTTCTATTGTGTGTGACAATGAAAGGTTCCATTTGTAAAGGCTGGAAGAGCAGAAATCCCCAAGTGCTAGAGAAAAGAATGTGGACAAGTATATGGTACCCAATCACTGTATGTTAGAGCTGAGTTGGGCTTTAAAGATGATCTCCTCTAACCCCTTTATTTGCAGTTGAAGAAGTTGAGGATCTGAGACATTAAGTGAATTGTCTGAGGACACACAGCCAGTTTGTTAGATGCAGAGCCAAGAATGAATTTTTTTCATTCAGAATAAGCTGTTTTTTGCAGTCCACCTTCACTCTACTTGGGGTTCATTTCTTTTTAAGAAGTCTCAAAGATTAGAAAATTGAATCATTTTGAGCAATATAATGTCATAGTGTACAATTCTGCTGAAAGTAATTATAATAGCAATGCCAGCAGATCTCCCAAATCCATGGGTTTCAAAATGTTTCCGCTTTTTGCTAAGCTAATATATAGAATTTCAAAACCATATTTATACCACATAAAATTTCCAAAGAGCTGGGCAATTTCCTACAAAAACTCAGTTGTGCACTGATTGCCAAGTTCGAAAACTCAGGGTTTCCTGGCAACACCCACTTGGGCTCTAGGGAATGTGAACTTCTGAGCAAACAACCTCTCCTGACTTACCAGCTCCATCAGCAGCCATGACCTGAGTCACAGCGGCCCTTTCTGATGTTCTTGTCTCTGTTGCTTATGTTTCTCAAGAACCTGTAATCTTGCCTTAATCCCTCATCAGCTGAATACCTCCTACATGCTAAACTCCTGGAACGAAAGGTCCACATTTCTCTCATGCTAGGAGTTTGGGACTAGAATTCAGATGAACTCATTTCTGGTACTGGTTCAAAAGCTAATGAGCCCTCTAAATTCCCAGGTCCTTAGTTTCCTCACGGGTAAAATATAGACAATAACTCCTACCTGTTCATCTTTCAGGGCTGTTCTGAAGATTTTCAACATCTGAAATTCACAGGATCATGGAGACGAACTAATTCATCATGGAGACGAACTAAACCAGATGCGTCTAGCCCCTCATGTTAGAGTTGAGAAAACAGAAACCCAGGATTTGGGGACTCCCTTGAAGTCATCAAGGTCCTGGTTGATGGCAAAATCAGGACCAAGCTTCTGATCCTCCCAAATATTCCTTCACTCCTCAGTGCTGCCTGTGATGAGAAAGATCAAAGCATGCATACAATTATAAATCATGACACAGAGGCAACATGCAATTATTTAGGTACTAATTAATAGACTGTGTACCAAGTAAGCACTAATCAAATTTTTCATGCCTTGACAGGGTAATAGCTTGTCAGGAATTTCTGAAGATGAAAAAACTATTTGTCTCAGGACAAATCCATCTCCTTCCAGTAAATACAAGGAAAGGAGAAAGTGTAACCAGGGGTATTTAAGTTCAGCCTCCTCCAGCAGCCATCTGCTGCTGCTTTTTTTTTTTTAATGTTATTGACATGTAATTTACGTGCCATAAAATTCACCATGTGCAGTAGTATATTCACAAGGTTGTGTAACCATCACTACCCTCTAATTCCAGAACATTCTCATCATCCTGTTGCTTTTTGAATGTCAGTATTGTCAGCTCGAGTACAGCTTCACTCACATGTGGCTCTCAGTTCAGGTATATTCTGTGCTATTGCTCGTGTATTGTTCTTCTTGACCCACATGATCAGATGCCCCAAGTTCACTCTGTATTTGAAGAGCTCCGTGTCTACTAAAGGTCTGATTCCCTACTGTGGGCCAGCAGTAGGAATGAGATGGTCACTAAGCCTCAAAATAAGCATTAGCAATGAGAACCTGAAAAGCAAAACTCAGCCACCAAGGCTAATTTGCAGGGCAAAAAGAGGAGAAAATTTCCTAAGCCAAGAGTGGGTAGAACTGGAAGTAGGAAGTGGGGCTGGTTTAAGGACTGTGGAGGGTTCTCCAAAGTGCCACTTTGTCCTGCTTTAGAGCTCATAGGTATGCTGGATCATCCTCCACCCCTATCACATCCCCCATTTTCGCTTCACCTAAGTCCCCTGGGATGCTGGAGCACCCACTGCAGGAGGCGCCCGAACTTCCCTTATCACAGTCCATCTCACCTGTGTTACCTGCTGACTTGTCTGCATTCCTGAATAGACTGGAAGCTTCAAAAAGGAATAAGCCTTGCCTTTTTGGTTACTTATTCACCCGGCTTCTCAGCATCCTCTGGCACTATCTCAGTCAAGATTTCTTGAACAAGTTATTAATCTGGCCACAAGCCCAAATTTCTTTCTATATCCCTCTAATGTTCAAATTAGAGTGTGAGAATTTACCCGAGCCTCACACAGTTATTTATGGTGGATACACAAAATAATAATAATCCTGGGTCAAATCTGCTTTCCTGTAGCTTTCACTAAACAGCCCTCATTCTGATCCAAAGACCAAGAGAGAAGACATCTTTTCCCTCTTCTCTGTGGTACCCCTTTAGGTATGTGACATGAGCTGTCATGTCCTCTATACCTTTTATTCTCTGAGTTAACCAACTGTACTACCTTCAACAATTATGCATAACATACGAATTTTTTACTCATTTATTCAACAAATATTTTATGGCATGGTCTATGTATAAAGCACTGTGCCAAGGCAGTGGGGGTGAGCAAAGGCATGGCACAGACGCTGCCCTAAAGAAGTCTATGGTCCACAGTGGTTGTGCTCTTCCCACTCTCTGGGGTTTCTTGAATTGGTCAATGTCCCTTTCCAGATGTGGTTTCCTGAAGTGGACAATATATTTCAAAGTAGTCTGAACAACACAGAGTTCAGAACTATAACTCATGATCTAGATCCTCTGCTTCCCAAAACTTTTGATTGTTCATGTTATCCTTAGATAAATGCTCAGGGTGTACTAATGGTGTGTGTGTGTGTGTGTGTGTGTGTGTGTGTGTGTGTGTGTGTGTGTGTGTGTGATGTAAAAAGACATTTGGCTAACATTTTTGTAAGATGCTTGTTCTTTATGCTTAAACCAAATATGTGGTAGTATTTCTGGTGATCAAATCCTTACACATCCTTATCTTGAGTCCCTCTCCCGCTCCAAAAACCTCTTAGGAAATAAGCGGATTGCAATCTTCATATCAAACCGAACTCATAAGAATGGACAAATTCTTTTAAAAAACAACCCAGGATATTTTACACTGCCACTAATGGTTCTTTATGATGTTTCTGAAAATAATTGGAAGGGAAGCATGGACATCTGGCATGTGAATGAACCTGTTTCTAATTAGGAGGGCTGTTTGTCTTCAAAGCAGAATGAGCACTGGGGTACTCTTGGATGTGCTCTTCTTTGATGATGCTTGCCCAGGGCCTGGCAGCCTCCGATCTTCACCTATTTGAAGCCTGGGGTCCGTGGGTAGGGGGTAGGCCACCTCCTTTTAGCTTCTGACCTAAACAACTTTGGTCCTTAAATTCCTTCAGGCGTTGGGCTTTTTGGTGTTTGCTTTGAAGCTGAAAAATGTGAGTTTTTGTTGTTGTTGTTGTTATGCTGTTTCCTGGGTACTTTCCGTCTGTGCAGGAGACAGCATCACCAGGAGCCAGAAGGTCAGCAAAAGAGAAAGTGCCTCTCATCCGTGACAACTGGGATAAATGTGGGAGAACTCAGTCAGACTTGGGTGGTCAGGAGACCCAGGAACAATTCCAGAAAAAGCAGAGTGCCTGAGAGTCATTCTGTTTTCTACTCTTTTTTTTTTTGAAACAGAGTTTTGCTCTTGTCGCCCAGGCTGGAGTGCAGTGGTGCGATCTCGGCTCACTGCAACCTCCGCCTCCTGGGTTCAAGCGATTCTCCTGCCTCACCCTTCTGTGCAGCCGGTATTACAGGTGCCCACCACCGTGTCCAGCTAACTTTTGTAGTTTCAGTAGAGACGGGGTTTCACCATGTTGTCCAGGCTGATCTTGAACTCCTGACTTCAGGTGATCCACCCACCTCGGCCTCCCAGACTGTTGGGATTTCAGGTGTGAGCCACCGCCTTGTTTTCTACTCCTAATATAACTTGTAGAAGGCCTTGTGCTGAGGACACACTGGTCATTTCACTGTTTAATATTTTCTAGTATTTTTTCTTTTAAACGGGTAAATAAATACTTACCTGTTTAATATTTTCTGGTAATTTTATCTTTTCTTTTTTTTTTTCTTTTTTTGAGATGGAGTCTCGCTCTGTCCCCCAGGCTGGAGTGCAGTGGCACAATCTCGGCTCACTGCACGCTCCACCTCCTGGGTTCATGCCATTCTCCTGCCTCAGCCTCCTGAGTAGCTGGGACTACAGGCGCCTGCCACCACGCCCAGCTAATTTTTTTGTGTTTTTAGTAGAGACGGTGTTTCACCGTGTTAGCCAGGATGGTCTCAATCTCCTGACCTCGTGATCCGCACGCCTTGGCCTCCCAAAGTGCTGGGATTACAGGCATGAGCCACCGCGCCCAGCCAACATCCCTTTATTTAGCCAATATTTATTAGGCACCAAATACGTGCCAGGGACTTTAAACTTTAGAAAGAACTATTCTCCTAAGTGTCTTAAAAAGAATCTGTAGTTTCCTGTTCTCTACATGGTTCCCAATGCACATACTGTGGCTCACTAACATTGCCCTGGATACAGTGACCCCTCTTTGAGGGCAGTTGAGGTCAGGAACTTTAGAAACCTCCCAAGTGTTGTTTCTTGTCCTAGGAATTCGTGGGCATGGAAGACAGGCTGTTGCCATGAACTCCCCACTGTATTTCTAGAAATTCCATATGGAACCCCGTGATACCTATAGCTATGTCTGAAAATCAGTGTTCTTAGTGAAAATAGAATTAATTTAAAAAAATGGTTACACAGACATTTTTTCTGATTGCAATGTTCTCACCAAAGATATTCTTTTTTATATATCCTCAACCAAAGAAATCTGGAAAAAAGACAAAAGCACAAACTAAGAGATTAAAATCAGCTACAATTCGATCATGCAGAGAAAACTACAGGTAAAATGTTGCTGTATGTACATCTCTTAATCTTTCTAGATCTGTTTTTGTTTAACAACAGTTTTATAGCCTACTTTTTATGCAACAATATATTATGGACATTTTTCCAGGCCATTGCCTTTTCTTCTATGGTATAATTGTAATGGCTGCATAGAATTCCATTGTACGTATGTACCATCATTGATTTCACTAATTGCATATTAGACTTTCACGTTGTTCCCATTTTTTTTCACAAAAATATACTGGGGTAAAAATTATTGTTTCTAATTCTTTATTCCCATTCATTATTTCCTTATAATAATTCCCAGAAGTAGACTTTCTAGGTAAAAAGATAAGCCAAAATTTACGCCTTTTGAAATGTACATAGAGAAGCCTCGGGTTTTGAGTAGAAAGGTCTTTGTCCCTAGCTCTAACCCAACTATGTGACCTTGGGCCTAACTACTCCATCTGTTAAATGGGGAGCATGGTCATACGCCCCATTGCATTTCAACAGCTGATTCTGACAAGATACCACTGACTATCTGCCCAGCAGCCATTCTTCACTTCATTCCAACAAACCCTGATTTTTTTCAGATATTCACCCCTTCCCCATTGCAGTCTTTGCACTTCCAGGTTAGGCCTGAATTGTCTAAGTATAATCTCATCCCCCTGCCAGTGAGAGGTTCAGGAATGGGCATATGGACCAATTAGGTTTAATAAAATTTATGGGGAAGTTTGCTGGGGCTTCTGGAAAATTCTTCGCCTTTAAGACAGAGCCATAGGAAAAGAGTTTCTCCCTCTGGATGTTGTCAAGCTTGGCCCTATTATTGCAATAGCCATGTTATCCCCAGCCTGAGAATTAAACAACACAGATGAGGCAGAGCTGAGAATCCTAAGGAAATGGGATTGGAACTGCTGAATTAGGCAAACTTGAAGCTTGCCCGGCCTCTAAATTTCCAGTTATGAGACCGAATTCTGATGGCGTACACTCTTGGAATCAGTTAACTTTAATTTATAACCCCAGTTCTGAGCATCATCTGTTTAATTTTCTTTCTTAATTATAGTAAATGTTTTTTTCTCTCATAGGCTTTCCTTCCAACTTCTCGTATCCTTCTCTTTCCTAATTTTGAAAAAAAAAAATGATGTCTCAAGGGAATATTTGAGTGAAAAGGATAGGCCTTATGCCAGCAGTTCAGAAATGACTCATTTAAATCAGAACTAAGAGAGCCCAACCCAGGCCTTCCAATTTGGTCATAGAATCAGGAGATTTGGGGCCGGGCGCGGTGGCTCAAGCCTGTAATCCCAGCACTTTGGGAGGCCGAGGCGGGCGGATCACGAGGTCAGGAGATCGAGACCATCCTGGCTAACATGGTGAAACCCCATCTCTACTAAAAATACAAGAAATTAGCCGAGCGTGTTGGCGGGCGCCTGTAGTCCCAGCTACTCAGGAGGCTGAGGCAGGAGAATGGCGTGAACCTGGGAGGCGGAGCTTGCAGTGAGCCGAGATCACGCCACTGCACTCCAGCCTGGGGGACAGAGCAAGACTCCGTCTCAAAAAAAAAAAAAAAAGAGATTTTTCAAGTCGGAAGGAACCTTGATGCTCAACAAGTCCTAATCCCATTTTGTAGATGAGGAAACTGAGGTTCAGAAAGATAGTATGAAAGTGTCGAACAGCTGGGTACTCCCCAGGCAGCCCCTTCACAAGACTTATCTGGTACCCCAGTTTGACTCCTGTCATATTTCAGTGGGGGGGATTTAAGCCAAAATATATCACAATTGGTTCTTTGAACCCTTTGTTTCCTGGCAAATCAAAGTTCCCCATTTCTAGCAAGAACTCAAAGAGCAATGTTCCTATCACCACATTGGAAGTCCAGTCTTCTTTTAGACCTCACTAGTGATTTCTTTCTAGAAGTCCCTAGGGAAAGTCCTCACAAATAATCCAGACTTCTCTGCGGTGCCTGTGCTCTTGGTCTACACCCCTTTCTACCTTCTGTTACTTCAGTTATTATTTCTTCGTACTCTTTGCTCACAATCCAGGCTGCTGTCAACCGCCTCCCCCCCGCCCCGCCCCCACCGCCGCTGCAACTCCGTCTCTGCTCAGCCGGTGAGCCATTGTCCCGGTTCCTTCTGGCTGTCCCTGGATTGCCACCTACTCATGTTCTTTTCCCTCTCTAGCATGAAGAAAAACTCTTGTTCCATGGCAGCTGATTCTCCCAGGAGATCTGGGCCGCTGGTGGGCAAATTGCTGCTCTGTTCCCCAGCAAGCTTCTCCCTGGAACACATGTGCACTTGGGGGAATGGGTTTGACCAGGGCTGGTTCCAACCCAGCATCACGTTGTCTGTGGGATCACATCTCTTTCCAACATCCAGCTCTGACTCCCAGTCCCCTCTGTTTAGCTGCTTCTTCACATAGGATGCTTCTCAGAAACTTCACTTCCAAATTATGGGGTGGGATTCAAGCTGGAATTCTTCATCTATGATGAAATTTTAAAATGGTATTCAAAGCTTTCTGCAAAGTAGCATTTTATGGTACGCAAACCTCTAATTTTTATCAGACTCTCAAAGGGGTCTGCTAGAGACCACAGGCCTTTAAAGCTCTTTAAGTTCTAATGTTCTGTGACCCTGTGATTGCATAATATGATTTTGTGGCAAATTTGCCAAAAGCAGAAGCATTCAGTCACTCTCCCAAACTGCTCTATTACATTCCTAAGTGAGTACAAGAGTGTATGCAAGAATTTTAGCCTTATTCTCACAGAAGATATTATATTAAGAGAATAACCAAGGATTCAGCATCAAAAGCTTTATCAGCAAGATGTTAGTACTCTACCTAGAAGACTATTCTAACCTCAAGTACTATAAATATTAGGAGATCTTTATTTTCATAAAAGCAAGATCATGGAAACTGTACTGGTGAAAAAAAGATGGTGCTTAGTTTTAGTTGCTTTTCAGTTGCTCTTTCTATTCAAGGAGTGGGATGCATGGGAAAGGTGGCCTGGCTCCCTTCTCCTCTGTGTAGCCTGTAGTTCTACGATTGGCCCCTAGACGGCGATCTTGTGTTAGTGAGGGGCATGGTAGCTAAATAAAGTGGGAGCCTGCAGTGACTGATGGCTGAAACTGTCAACCGATCAAATGGTAAGAAGTGAATAGAAGTGGTTTTTAACCATGGTTGCAAGATGAAATTGGAAAAGTAACACAAAATCTTCCTATATTACTTAGAAGGAAATTTGGAAACACTTAGAATTAGTCTGTGTATTGAAAACATGATTTAAGTGTGATATTTAGAGGAACCTGTCAATTAAAGAATTTTTTAAAATTATGGTAAAATACATATAACAAAGTTTGCCACGTTAGCCATTTTACAAATGTGCAGTTTTTAAACCAAGTGCACAATCGGTAGTGTTAAGTGCATTCACGTTGTTGTGCAACCAATCTCCAGAACTCTTTCCATCTTGCAAAGGTGGAAGTCTGCATCCATTAAACAGCAACTTTCCATTCCCTCCTCTCCCGGCCCCTGGCAAACAGTATTCTACTTTCCATCTCTATGAATTTGAGTGCCTCAGAGAAGTGGAAAAAAGTATTTGTCTTTTTGTCACTGGCTTATTTCACTTAGTATAACACTGTCAACTGGGACCTGCCAATTTTTCATTACAAAATTACTTTTTAATTTGTAAAGAAAAACTGGCAATTAATAAAAACCATATGACTGGACATTGTCTCATGCTCACAGCTTCACAGGCAAATGCATTCATTCAAACCAGTAAAAGTGAAAACCTCCATCCACAAGACCCACCAGGCGGTCTCATAAGGCTCTATTAAACATGCAAACTCACAAGACTGCCAAGGCCCACTCTGGACAGCAGTTGACCCAGAAGATTCATAGGCCAGGAGGCAGGGCATGTCAGTAGGGCACATCCAGACTTCCTCTTCTGCAGGACCTCGCAGCAGACCACAAAGCCATCCACACAGTGGGCAGAAGCTCTTCTCTTTGGCCCCCGCGAGGACTGAGTTGTGAAGAAATGAGACATCAGTGGGGTATGGAGGCCACACTATATCAGAAGCCCTGTATTTCACAGCAGCTAATATCTTTTGGAGGAACTCCATGGCCATAACTTTCATGGTCTTCTCAAGGTCATGTCAGTTATCAGGGGTCACTGCACTTAGGAAAACTCAAAAATATGGCTTCTTCTCTGGTATTTATAGTTGTCCCAATCCAGATACGATTTACCAATCAGGGCCCATTTGTACTTTCCTTTATCAGGTTTCCATGGGAACAGAGCTAGGAAGTTAGCCAAAAATCAAATGCTCATGCAAAACTGGAAAGGGTTTTGTTGATCCTTTATTCACTGCCCTTCACATGGTTAGATTACAAAGTCTGACAAAGCATCTAGTTAAATAGAAAGGAGTCAGAATGACAAACTGATATGAAGAACTAAATTACACAATGGCATTTGTCATCTCTTATTTGTCACAGCTGCTTTGGTATTCAAAATGGATGCAACTTTGCACAATGCCTGGCTACTTCTGGGGAAAAGTTTCCATTTCAAAACTTCATAAGAGAATAAATTATATTTGGGGGGTGGATTTAAATACAATTGGAAGAGGGTTTCTCTCTAAAGTAATTTCTATAGAAAATAGTAAACAGAGATTAAGAGAGCGAGGGAAAACAAATCTGGGCTCCAGAAGGAAGCCAGTTAAGAAAGTTGACTGCCAGAGGGCTGGTAATTCAAGAACAAGATGAGAGATATGGCTTGGGGGAGCCCCTTTCTTTATCCCTCACCTCTTTGGCTCTCCCTACACCTTCTGCTGAAGTTTGGGATACTGTAGCTGGAGATAAATCTGTTCATTCCACAATGACATGTAAAACTTAACATACAAATACCTAAAGAGAGAATTATTACAAAGTCTTAAGAACGCAGCATCACAAAATGTTTAAGTAGAAAGAAGTCACAGAGCTCACCTAGCAAGCCCTTTATCTTATAATGAAGAAACTGGGTCTCAAAGAAGGTAAGCAGACTGGTAATAATGGAGCTATGGTTAGAACCTCAGATACCTGACACACAGCCGATCCAATATTATATTTTTTTCCTAAGAGGGGGAAGAGGAAGCATGTGGAAAGGGAAGAGAGGAGTGCTGACTTAGGAAGAAGGCAGCAGGGCAAGAAGGGGGAAGGCACGAAGGCATTGTTTCCTGGCAGTGGCTGCTCCCTTGTTGCAGGTTAGCTGCCCTTTTTGATGCAAGGCGAGGACTCCACATGAGTAGAAAAGGGCATGGGGCCAGTAATTCGTTAACTCTGATCTTGCTAAAAAGGAGTCTCTTTTTAATCTTCAAAAGAGAAAGTAATTTGCTCTTTAATCATTCTTCAGGGGCTTTGGAACTGCACATAGAAAAACTATGACTTCCTCAGGATACAAAATCAATGTGCAAAAATCCCAAGCATTCCTTTACACCAACAATAGACAAGCAGAGAGCCAAATCATGAGTAAATCTCATTCACAATTGCTACAAAGATAATAAACTACCTAGGAATATAACTTACAAGGGATGTGAAGAACCTCTTCAAGGAGAACTACAAACCACTGCTCAAGGGAATAAGAGAAGACACAAACAAATGGAAAAACATTCCATGCTCATGGATAGGAAGAATCAATATTGTGAAAATGGCCAAAGTAATTTATAGATTCAACGCTATTCTTATCAAGCTACCAGTGACTTTCTTCACAGAATTAGAAAAAACTACTTTAAATTTCATATGGAACCAAAAAGGAGCCTGTATAGCCAAGACAATTCTAAGCAAAAAGGTTAAAGATGGAGGCATCATGCTACCTGACTTCAAACTATACTACAAGGCTACAGTAACCAAAACAGCATGGTGCTGATACCAAAACAGAGATATAGACCAATGGAACAGAACAGAGACCTCAGAAATAACACTACAAATCTACAACCATCTGATATTCAACAAACCTGACAAAAGCAATGGGGAAAGGACTCCCTATTTAATAAATGGTGCTGGGAAAACTGGCTAGCCATATGCGGAAAACAGAAACTGGACCCCTTCCTTATGCCTTATATAAAAATTAACTCAAGATGCATTAAAGTCTTAAATGTAAAACCCAAAACCATAAAAGCCCTAGAGGAAAACCAAGGCAATACCACTCAGGACATAGGCATGGGCAAAGACTTCATGACTAAAACACCAAAAGCAATGGCAACAAAAGCCAAAATTGACAAATGGGATCTAATCAAACTAAAGAGCTTCTGCACAGCAAAAGAAACTATCATCAGAATGAACAGGCAACCTACAGAATGGGAGAAAATTTTTGCAATCTATCCATCTGACAAAGAGCTAATATCCAGAATCTACAAGGAACTTAAACAAATTTACAAGAAAAAAACAACCCCATCAAAAAGTGGGCAAAGGATATGAACAGACACTTCTCAAAAGAAGACATTTATGCAGCCAACAAACATACGAAAAATAGCTCATCATCACTGGTCATTAGAGAAATGCAAATCAAAACCACAATGAGATACCATCTCACATCAGTTAGAACGGCGATTATTAAAAAGTCAGGAAACAACAGATGCTGGTGAGGCTGCGGAGAAATAGGAACGCTTTTACTCTGTTGGTGGGAGTGTAAATTAGTTCAACCATTGTGGAAGACAGTGTGGCAATTCCTCAAGGATCTAGAACCAGAAATACCATTTGACCCAGCAATCCCATTAATGGGTATATACCCAAAGGAATATAAATCATTCTACTATAATGACACATGGACATGTATGTTTGTTGCAGCACTATTTACAATAGCAAAGACTTGGAACCAACCCAAATGCCCATCAATGATAGACTGCATAAAGAAAATGTGCCACATATACATCATGGAATACTATGCAGCCATAAAAAAGAATGAATTCATGTTCTTTGCAAGTGACATGGATGAAACTGGAAATCATCATTCTTAGCAAACTAACACAGGAACAGAAAACCAAACACTTCATGTTCTCACTCATAAGTTGAACAATGAGAACACACGGACACAGGGAGGGGAACATCACACACTGGGGCCAGTCGGGAAGTGGGGGCCAAGGGAAGGGAGAGCATTAGGAAAAATACCTAATGCATGCGGGGCTTAAAACCTAGATGATGGATAGATAGGTGCAGCAAACCACCATGGCACATGTATACCTATGTAACAAACCTGCACTTTCTGCACATGTATCTCAGAACTTAAAGTAAAAGAAAAGACAGAAAAGAAAAGAAAAACTGTGACTTCCCAGCACACAGAGGCCATGAGTTAGGACCTTCACCCACCTGTCCCCACCCACTTGTCTTTTGTAAGGTCAGCATTTGTAGGTGAAATGGCCTGGGTGTATTGTCCTTATACATCTTTCTCTTTGATTGAAGACAGGAATCACCCTCTATATTATCCATTAAAGATAAATTAAGACATTTCTGGATCTTCATTTACAATAGAGAGACCATGGTGAGGAGAAATGTGAAAGATGTTTGCAAAGCCACTGTCAGACTGGGAGTAATGAAGAGACGAAGAAGAGGGCTGTGAGAAGTAGCCAGTCCTTGAGAGACGGAAGGGCCAATTTGAGAGACGGAAGAGGAAAGTTTGGCCTGGCCCAAAGAAGGTCCTATGTGAACAGAGAAGCCAGGCGTCCTGTTGGACTGAGCTCAAGAACAGGATCTGAAGAGGGCCAGTGAAAGGACCTCCCTTCTCTAGCTGAAGGAACTGAGAGTAAGAATTGCAATTCCTACTTGAAGAAAGGCTCTGGGAACGAGAACTCAGAGGAGACACACTGTGCCAGGAAGGGCTCAAATAGGGGAAGCCATCAGCCCAGCTGAGCACAGCCAACCCTCCACCTGCAACCTGCACAAGTCAGAATGGAGTTCCTGCCTAGAGGAGCCTCGCACACCAGTGAAGGCCCACTAGGACAGGGGGTATTCTTCTTTGTAACCCCAGTCTCTGAAGGTACTAAGCATAGAGTAAGTTATTCAATGTGGCTGAACAAATATAGCCTATGCAGAATGCCGCTAATGCCTCAATATTTTCTCCAATTTTTCCAGGGCATTCTTAATTTGGGACTCATGGCCAGTCAATGAACCCTGATTTTTGGTTCAGAAAATGTGCTTTTTCTAGACACTTGAAGAGTTGGGGAAAGTCATAACCATGAGGCGGAAGCATGGGGTCTCTGGAGGTGACAGTCCTCCAGAAAAGGAGTCCTTGAAAAGAACAGGGATCTCTTGCTCTTGTGTGTGTGTGCGCTTGCATCCCCCAGGTCCTCTCTGAGGACCCAGTTAGGTTTTTTTTTTTTTTTGGTTGGTGACATCTGGCAGCATTCAGCCTCCCCTCAGAGCTAATGCTCAAAAAAAGCTAAGCTGACCCGGTGTCACTAAATTGTCACCAGCTGTGTCTAACTTTAAAAATCTGTGATTAATATGAGAGCTGAATGTTGCTTATTAATCAAACACAGCTTATTAATCATTCACAGGTATGTGGTAATGCTTCCAAAGACATGCCGTGGCAGCTAAGAATGTACAGGCTTTTACAAAGAGATCAACAATAGAACAGGAGAAATTCTACCGGACGCAAAAAGAAAAGGGCAAGGGAGAATATAAACGTTTGCCTAACTCACTGTTCTGTTTAAACTGCCTTTTAATGCTTAGAAAATAGAAAGGATGGCACGATCCTTTGATGAGAGGAGGCTGTTTATGTCAGAAGAAGTCCAGACCTCTCACAGTGACTAGGGGAGAATAAAAAAGCTGCAACATCAGGCGGGTAGTCCCAGTTTCCTCCCTCAGTTCGGTGCCAATAGTCTAAGGGTGCTCGTCTGGCAGGGTCTGTCCTTTTTCACGTCTTTGGAGCTCATCACTTTTTGGGTTCAGCTCTCTGGAGGTAGTGTCCTCTCTAAAATCTAGAATGTAGGCACCTCGTGGGACCCCTTCTGCCAAAGGAGATACAAGCAGAGCTGGAGGTCAACAAACCATGGTGCTCCTAACCCTCTTCAATCTTACCTCAGGAAGTGACTGTGGAGACCAAAGGCAGGCTCCTTGGTGGCCCTATCCAAGCTGAGCTGGGAGTGAACATCTGCTGGAATCCCTTGGTAGAAGGCTGGGGGTGCTGTACCAAGAGATTCTTTCCAGAAATGTGGTGTGCGATTACGCAAGATTCGAGAGCTCAGCAGAGGAAAAGAGGCTCCTAGCTGGGAAGGAAGAAGTACCCCAGAGCTTTGAAACACACATTTACATGCATAGACACATGCACGCACAGACCCCCCCTCCATGTATTCATACCATGTGTATGAATGTACAGATGATCCCTCACTCACGATTTGACTTAACAATTTCTTGACTTTATGATGGCACAAAGGCAATATGTATTTGTAGAAACCATACTCCAAGGAACAACACAACCATTCGATTTTCACTTTCGGTATGGTAGTCAATAAATTACATAAGATGATTTTGCTCAACTGTAGTCTAATGTAAGTGTTCTGAGCATGTTTAAGGTAGGCGAGGCTAAGCTATGATGTTCAGTAGGTCAGGTGTATGAAGTGCATTTTTGACATACGATATTTTCAACTTATGATGGGGCTGATAGGAACAAAATCCCATTATCAATTGAGGAGCATCTGTTTGTGGAGAAATAATCACAATCATGGAACAACTCATCTGACCAAATTTTCTCATATTTTGTTTCTCAGATTACAGTAGAAACATGATTATTATAGAAAAAAATCAGGAAATACAGAAAAATATAAAGAAAAAAATAATCCCATCACAGAAAGAAACATTTAACATTTTTGCATCTGGCACTCTGGTCTTTGAACTTGGCAGATTTAGTGCTCTTTATTTTGTTTTTCGATATTGGAATCACAATATACGGTTTTATTTATGTTGACAATGCACTGCTAACCTATTTTAAGTTATGAAGATATCGTGGACATTTCCCCACGTTTCCACGATTTTTATTGTTGGTATAATATTCCATGTTAGGATGTGCCCAACCAGACACTTTAACTACAATCAAGATAAACCCATTTACTCAGAATCTTGGCTCACAGCATAAGTAAAAATGACTGGATCTCTAGTTGGGCCCTGTAATGCGAAAAGTCTCACCACATCAGGACGGTATTTTACTGGAGAATGGCACAGGCGCAGAACAGGGCAGCCTGCGTTCTGTCTCTCCTGTGTTTCTGGGAAGAGAGGCCATTTTCTCCTCTCCTCCTCTGCTGTGGTTAGATTTGTTTTCTAATCTCTCTCTGTTCATTTGTGGTTTATGGTTTGCCAGAAATCCCCATGTCTGTTGTTTTGTCATTCTGAAGCGGCTTCGTTGTCTGGGGTAAATACCCAGGGTTTGTTACCTGGCGCCAAGAAAATTTAGGACAGGGACACAAACGAGGCGTTTAGGAGCGCAGGTTTAATAGGCAGAAGAAAGAGAAAGGAGAACAGCTCTTTCTCTAGCGAGAGAGCGGGGCTTCTGAAAGGGAAAGACTTGCTGGGGCAGAGTTCTCCAAATTTTTAGGCAGGTTTGAGGAGGCGGTGTCTGATTTACATAGGGCCCACAGATTGGTTCGATCAGGTGTAATATTTACATAGCAGGAGGAAGGCTGGCTACCTCACCCTCATCTTATTATGCAAAAGAGCTTTCCACTTCACTGGCGCCACGTTGTCTGTTCCTTAGTGTACACGTGGCTGGCACAGAGAAAGGGAAGAAGGGCTGGGCGCGGTGGCTCACGCCTGTTAATCTCAGCACTTTGGGAGGCCGAGGCGGGTGGGTCACGAGGTCCAGAAGTTCGAGACCAGCCTGACCAACATGGTGAAGTCCCGTCTCTACTAAAAATACAAAATCAACTGGGCATGGTGGTGCATTCCTGCAATCCCAGCTACTTGGGAGGCTCAGGCAGGAGAATCGCTTGAACCCGGGAGGTGGAGGTTGCAATGAGCCTAGATCGCGCCATTGCACTCCAGCCTGGGTGACAGAGCGAGACTCCGTCTCAAACAATAGCAACAACAACAAAAACAAACAAAAAATAAAGAAGAGAAGATGGAACCGCCATTTTGAACATGCCTAGTCCCAGGTAGTATTCCTCTGCTGGCATCTATGTCTGTAGCTTGATTTCACAGGCTGCTCTTTGTTAGAAAGGAAAAGTATTTGGGGCTGCTTTTCATTAAAAGGAAAACCTTACCGAGGACTTCTGTACCCTCACTATCTGCCTAAGTAATTTATTTTTAACTTATGTATCAATTCCTGAGTGGTTCAGAGAATCTTAATAAAGAGGAGGAGGTAAGGTGACCCTCAGCACTTAGGAAAATACGGGCACCTCATTCTGGAGTGCCTGAAGTCAGCCTGCAGGAACTCCCTGTGTCTGAGAGGCAGCCCTCGCTCTTCCTGAGCTAGTGGAGACGAAAGCGACTGGAACAGCAAGGTCCTGTAGTGTGGGTGGGAGCTTGAACTCACCCTCCTTCCTATCTGTTCCCACTTAAAACCATCTGGGCTGTGAGGAGGTAATTTTCTAGCCCTTCAACTTGTGTGACCACACACATTCTTTAAAGAGATGTCTACTAGCTTCACAGGATTAAAAACAAATTCTCCTTTAAAAAGTTCAAAAAAAAAAAAAAACCTCTCAGTTTTCTCTGTGTTCTCTCTTCTGACTCTCCATAAGAAAGGTATTTGTGGCCTCTGTGAACCATGACTCAGATTTTCACTTGAGTTTTGACTTTTCTCTTTTCCCTACAACTTCCTGTTGCTGCTGTGAAATGCTGTTGCCTGAGAGGGCTTTTCTTTTTTCCCCTGATTTAACTCCAAGGTGATTTATGGGTCCCTGTCTCGATCTATGTCTCAGTAGAGATGAGGGGAAAAAGAGACGGCCAAGACCTTCACGGCCTCCTCATTCTCCTGACCTTAGAGTCCAGCTCACACAGAGGCTGGCTAGGAGAGGAAGTGCCACTTCTCCATGAGGGCGGTCCCCATTCCTGACAGTGCCAGCTGAGGATTGTACATATTTTAGGCAGAAAAGCACAGGAGCTTTGTTTTTTTAGAATTCCACTCTGATTTTTCTTCTTATTTTTTCCCGTGCTAGTGACCCAGGAATAAAGCTAGGGAAAGAGAAAATGTGATAATTCCGGCCTGGGGAAGGTGAAAGGACAGGATAGCAACAAATAATAGATAATGATGCATAACAACATATTGATAGTCTTTACAGTTGCTTGCAGAGCATTTTCTTTTTTTTTTTTTTTTTTTGAGATGGAGTCTCGCTGTGTCACCCAGGCTGGAGTGCAGGGGTGAGATCTCGGCTCACTGCAAGCTCCGCCTCCTGGGTTCACGCCATTCTCCTGCCTCAGCCTCCTGAGTAGCTGGGACTACAGGCGCCCGCCACAACGCCAGGCTTATTTTTTGTATTTTTTTTTAGTAGAGACAGAGTTTCACCATGTTAGCCAGGATGGTTTCGATCTCCTGACCTCGTGATCCACCAACCTCGGCCTCCCAAAATGCTAGGATTACAGGCGTGAGCCACCGCACCCGGCCCAGAGCATTTTCATATCCATTATCTCATTAGCTCCTCACAGCCGCCTGCGGGGAAATGCACCACAGGCATTATGCTTATCCTGGTCTGCAGACTAGGAGCTCCAGGTCTGCGATGGATGCTGAGGTGTCACCCAGACCCCTCGTCAGGGCAGAGAAACTCACTCCCCAGCTGTCCAGTACCCACTGCAAACAGCCACAATTGAGTCCCTCACTGGGAATTCCCCCCAGCTGACAGAAGCTGCCTTAGCCAAGGTTATCTCCCTCCCTGGGCCCTGCCTTGATTCCAGGCAACTCTATGGGGCCATCCCAGCTCCAGAACACCCTGTAGGATCAGCTGAGAACCCTGTAGCAACTGCATCAGAGGTCAGCTTCTCTCTCTGCCCAATTCTCCTTTCCTCCCTTGCTCCCTCCGGGGGTTGCTCTTGAGAGCTCTCCCTGTTAAACTTCTTGCATGCAAGTCCCCATCTGAAAGTCTTCCAGGGAACCTCACTGTATTGGCCCGTTCAGGCTGCCATAACAAAGTACAACAGACTGGTGGCTTAAACGATATAAATTCATTTTCTCACAATTCTGGAGGCCAGAAGTCAGAGATCACAATGTCCTCTGGGACTCTCTTCTTGGGTTGCAGATGGCTGTTTTCTTTGTGTCTTCGTGTGGTCTTTGCTCTGTGCATGTCTGTGTTCTTCAATCTTCTTATAAGGATAGCAGGCATTAGATTAGAGCCCTCTCTAACAACCTCATTTTAACTTAATTACCTCTTTAAAGACTCCATTTATGTTCTGAGGTACCCGGGGTTCGATGTATGAGTTTTGGGTGGCCACAATTTAGTCCATGATACCTACCTAACACAATGTTGAAGAGATTGAGTGACATGCCCCAAATAAAGCAGTGTCCCCTTATTTAACAACTTATAAAATATCTTACAGCCCTATGGTTCTCCCTGATCTTCTGCCACTTATACCTTATGTAATGGAATGGGCAGGTATCACCGCCAGGAAATCAAGAATTAGGATCCAGAGTTTCTGTGCTCTGTTCGCTACTCCACGTGATCTACCACAATTGGGAATCTAACTCATTCTGTTCTGCTAAATTGTTGCCAGTGCTCACAAACGCACATTGTAGTGGACAGTTTAATAATATTATTGTTAACTGATGTTATTAATGACCACAAAATGACAAAATTAAGGACACACAAAAAAATCACCTGGAGTATACTCTTCATGAAGCAATAACACAGGGTACAAAAGAATACAGAATACACAGATCTGGGTCTCTGGGATAAAGACTAGATCCTAAAAATTGTAACTGATCAGAAAAACACAGAGCTGTATGGTCCCAAGTGGGAAATATTTCATATAATGGTGATCTGACAAGCTTCAAAACTTTTTCATGTGTAATGATGTGATTGTTAAACACTAGATACGCATTGCTGGAAATGTGATTTTCGTTGTCTACTGACAAATCCACATGGATGAAAAGCTAGCTGGAGGAGATTGGGGAGAGAAAAGAATCTGATTTTAAATAGAAAGTAGTTTTGCCTTGAAAACAGCATGCTGTAAACTTGACTTTAGATTCTCACTCTACTCCTTCCTATATTGTGTGCTATGCAAGTGCTTTTATTTCATTGTGCCTCATTTTTTTCTCAGCTATAAAATGGAGATAACAATTTTTTCATTGTAGAATTATTGTGAAGATTAAACAGATTCATTTTTTAAATGTAAAGCACCCTGCACAGTGCTGGTGTATAGCAGGAACTCCACAAGTGTTAGTTTCTGGCTCATTAGAGAGAAAACCTCTCCTGCTAATCAATGCATTGCTAGCGCTGCCAGCAAAATGGGAGAAAGACCTTCAATGCCACCCGCAAATCTATCCCTTATGCATAAGGGAGGTGGATATTCTCTTTCAACTTCAGGATTGCTGGAGGAGGCCTCTGCATCACTGCACTGAGCCCTGCAATAATCCTGCTGGCTTATCTTTCAGGGTCCCCAGAACACCGGAAGTTCTAAAGGGTTAATGCATGCAACGGATAAGGAAGAGAATAAACCAAATAAGAGGAAAAGAGAGAGAGACAGAGAGAGAGAGAGAGAGAGAGAGCACTACACAGATGGGTCTTTCTTTTTTCTTTTTTTTTAACTGTTATTTTTGGTTCAGGAGTATATGTGTAAGTTTGTTACATAGGTAAACTTGTGTCATGGGGGTTTGCTGTACAGATTATTTCATCACCCAAGTACTAAGCCTAGTACCCAAAAGTTATTTCTTCTGATCCTTGCCTTCCTGCCATTCTCTACCCTCAAATAGGCCCCAATGTCTGTTGCTCCCCTCTTTGTGTCCATGTGTTATCATTTAGCTCCCACTTATAAGTGAGAACATGAGGTATTTGGTTTTCTGTTCCTGCGTGAATTTACTAAGGATAGTGGCCTCCAGCTCCATTCATATTTCTGCAAAGCACATGATCTGGTTTTTTTTAAGGCAGCATAGTATTCCATGGTATATATGTATCACATTTTCTTTATCTGATCTGCCACTGATGGGCATTTAGGTTGATTCCATGTCTTTGCTATTATGAATAGTGCTGCAATAAACCTATGTGTGTATGTGTCTTTATAGTAGAAGAATTTATATTCCTTTGGGTATATGCCCAGTAATGAGATTGCTGGGTCGAACGGTAGTTTTGCTTTTAGCTCTTTAAAGAATTGCCCATACTGCTTTCCACAATGGTTGAACTAATTTACACTCCCACTAACAGTGTATAAGCGTTCCCTTTTCTCCACAACCACACCAGCATCTGTTATTTTTTGACTTTTTTTTTTTTTCTTTGATACCGAGTCTCGCTCTGTCGCCCAGGCTGGAGTGCAGTGGCGCAATCTCAGCTCACTGCAAGCTCCGCCTCCCGGGTTCACACCATTCTCCTGCCTCAGCCTCTCCGAGTAGCTTGGACTACAGGCGCCCGCCACACGTCCGGCTAATTTTTTGTATTTTTAGTAGAGACGGGGTTTCACCGTGGTCTCGATCTCCTGACCTCATGATCTGCCTGCCTCGGCCTCCCAAAGTGCCGGGATTACAAGCGTAAGCCACCGCGCCAGGCCTATTTTTTGACTTTTTAATAGTAGCTATTTTGACTGGTGTGAGATAGTATCTCATTGTGGTTTTGATTTTCATTTCTCTAATGATCAGCGATATTGAGCTTTTTTTATACACTTGTTGGCCACATGTATGTCTTCTTTTGAAAAGTGTCTGTTCATGTCCTTTGCCCACTTTTTAATGGGGTTTCTTTTTTCTTGTAAATTTAAGTTCCTTATAGATGCTGGATATTAGACCTTTGTCAGATGTATAGTTTGCAAATATTTTCTCCCTTTCTGTAGATCATTGTTGTTTACTCTGTTGGTAGTTTCTTTTGCTGTGCAAAAGCTCCTAAGTTTCATTAGATCCCAGCTGATAAAAAACTTCAGCAAAGTTTCATGATACAAAATCAATGTACAAAAATCACTGGCACTTCTATACATCAACAACAGCCAAGCTGAGAGCCAAATCAGGAATGCAGTTTCATTCACAATTGCCACAAAAGAATAAAACACCTAGGAATACAGCTAAACAGGGAGGTGAAAGATCTCTACAATGAGAATTACAAAACACTGCTCAAAGGAATCAGAGATGACACAAACAAATGGAAAAACATTCCATGCTCATGGATAGGAAGAATCAATATCATTAAAATGACCATACTGTCCAAAGCAATTTACAGAGTCAGCGCTATTCCTTTCAAATGATCAATGATATTCTTCACAGAACTAGAAAGAAAAACTATTTTAAAATATATATGGAATCAAAAAAGAGCCTACATAGCCAAGGCAATTGTATGCAAAAAGGACAAAACCGGAGGCATCACGTCAAACTATACTACAGGGCTACAGTAACCACAACCTCATGGTACTGGTACAAAAAGAGACACACAGACCAATGAAACAGAATAGAGAGCCCAGAAATAAGCGTGCACACCTATAACCATCTGATCTTCAACAAAACTGACAAAAACAAGCAATGGGGAAAGGACTCCTTATTCAATAAATGGTGCTGGGATAACTTGCTAGCCATATGTAGAAGATTGTATATACACCATATACAAAAATCAACTCAAGATGAATTAAAGACTTAAATGTAAAACCCAAAATTATAAAAACCTTGGAAGACAACCGAGGCAATACCATTCTGTACATAGGAACTGGCAAAGATTTCATGACAAAGACACCAAAAACAACAATAACAAAAGCAAAAACTGGCAAATGGGATCTAATTAAATCTTTTTTTTTTCTGTTTATTCTGTTTTCAAATACTCATTATAGAATATTTCACCCAATTCAAAAAGATACATAGAAGAGGGTGAGAAGATTTGACATTTTGGTGAACATCCTTCCATGTCTTTCTTTATGCTAAAATACATGAGCGTAAATGACTTTTAAAAAAGGGTTTTACACTATGTGCTGGTTTGAAAACTGCATTTTTTTTTTTCACTCAATAACTCATCATGCCTATTCATCACATCAATGAATAATAGACAGACAGTCTTTAATAGCTGCAAAATATCCCATTGTATGTTTCAGAATTTATCCAATCCCATATTGCTGAATATTTAGGTACTTTCCATTTATTTGTTGTCAATTATAATAAAATATTTTGTTAAACGACTTTGTATATATATTTTCTCAAACTTGTCCAATTGTCTTTAGGATAAATTCCTAGACTAGGATTGCTTGGTCAAAGGACACTGGCTCCATAAAAGTGATTAACAATTTACCTTCCCACCTCAAGTGTTAGGGAAATCCCAAATTCCACCTGTCTCACTTCAAATTCATGATGATAAAATGGAAACTCAACACTGGAATCCTATTATACATCAATACATGGTTTGCTTTCCTACTCTTTTAAGATAATTCTAAATCTTTTCATTATGCCTTAACCCTACTGCACCACTTTCCCCTCTTATATGCTCAGTTGATGTCCTGGTTTCATTCTTAAAAAAAAAAAAAAAAAAAAAAAGGCATGAAGCACACCACCATTTTCTGTACACCCCTAAATCAACACACCCCTCCCACCCCCACATACCACACACACTGGAACCCATTTTCTCTACCTTCCTCCTTCACTGTGGCAGAGTCCACATGGCTGGCACTGTTCAGCATCTCACTTGAGCCACATTTACGCAACAACTCAAGGACTTCTCGCCTTCTCAGGTACTGACACATAAAATCAATACCAAAACTCAACAAAGATAGACTAAAAAGAAAAAATAGGTACAGATCAATATCATATCACTCATCCATTCTTTCAGTACACATTTATTGAACACCTACTACATACGAGGCACTAAGGGAAGAGAATGGTGAATGAGATAAACTAGATCTCTATCCTGAAAGAATTTATAATCTAGTGGTAGAAACAGATATAAACTCACCAAAAACAAGATAAGCAGATTGCTTGTGATGGATGCCAGCTAGAAAAGAGAGACTGACTGGATAGACAGCAATGGGGTGGATTCAGAGCCCTAGAAAGGAAGGTCAGGGAATGATGCTCCGAGAGGAGATACATGAAGAAGGCAGCCATTTGAGAGTTCTTCAGGGAAGAACTTTCCAGGCAAAAAAAAAAAAAAAAAAAAAAAAAAGAAGCAAGCCCAGAAATCACTCTGACGTTGGAGGCAAAGCTGGGAAGCCAGGGTGGGTGGAGAGCAGTGCATGAAAAAGGCAGGAAGGGTACAACAGTGTGCAATAGGAAGGGGGCTGGACTTTATTGCAAATTAATTGAGAACACGTTAAAGAATATCAAGCAACATGCTCGAAATTTCATTTTTAAAAGACCTCTTGAGGTAACCTGTGGAAATTGAACTTTACAGAAACCCAAACAACTAGTTGGAGAATAGCCTCACTTTTTATACATTAAATCACATAAAACTCCAATAATGCAATGATGGATTAAAAAAAAATCCACTTTGTCTCAAAAAAAACCAAAAACAAAAACAAAGAAAACAAAACCACTCCAAAGGTATATATCATAGAGTGTAAAAATCCCACATTCAAAGCAGAGGTGAATTACTTGTCAGGATCCCTTAGTGCTGAAACTGCATGTGGAGCCCTCTTTCTTTCTTCTTTCTTTCTTTTTCTTTCTTATTTGGCTTTATTAAAGTTTTTTTAAGGAAAAGAAAAAACACCAGATTTATACTTCTGAAAAAAATTTTGGCATAGATTCTAAACAAACACACTAAAGCCATATTCTTTAATCTTCTTAGATTCATAAATGAGCTATTTCCTTACTTAAGTACAATTAGGAATGGCTTATTTTCTCAATTTTAAGTGAGTTTCTGAAACATATCACATGACACAGAGGATGGGTGGAAATTAGAAACTGTTGCTGCTGTGATAGTTCATGAATCATACCATCTTGCTTTTCCTCCATAATTTGCTAATAGTGTCTGAAATCTAAGACCACCACAAGGAATTAACATATAATTCAATCAGAGTTAAAAGGATATTACCCAAGTTAGCACTGTCGGTTTCCAGCATGCAAATGGTGATAAATTAGGAAATCTTTTGTATATTTAAGATTGTCCTCTCAGAACATTTGGATATCCATGTAACACTGCCTTTAGGATAAAAATAAGATGGGGAGGGGGTCTGGAGTTGTTTGCAGATATTTTAACACACACTTGAAGTAAATATGTATAAAAATAAATGTTTTTACACATGTATAAATTATTCCACCCCCAGAGAGTCATTGCTCTTAGGTAGCCACAAGAGATGGATCTTTTGCATGTAAACGCAGTTGGTTCCCTTCTATGAAAGGCTCTCTGGCTTTCTCTGTTTCCCCTTCAGACTTTGTCGGGGCCACTGTGTGGACATCTTAAGTCATGCATTTCCTAGGCTAATTATTCCAGCGAACTAAGCCTGCTGGGCATTAAGGCTGTGGTTGGTGCTATTACTACTCTGAGATCAACGTTCTCTCCTATTTCATTATGTTCAAGGTCACTAAGGAAAGATTTTAAACGCAAAGCGGTGCCTCCAGAGCCCTGGGAATTCAGATAAGGCATTGCTTCTCCTAGTATCACCTACATCCTAGCAGCCTCTCATTACTGCAAGTTGTTTTGTGGAATTCTGTAAACAAGGCTAATTTCTCACAATGTTAATAAAACAGATATTTACCTAATGACATTTTTAGGGCAGAGATGAAGGGACACAATCAGTGGAGAAATTGTTGCAGGAGATCATAAGGTCAGACATCACATACCTTCCAGGCATTCCTGGCGCCTTTCCTTCCTCCTCCCGCATAACTCTTCCCAGCACAAAATTTCCCTTTCTGAGATCAGAAAGGAAAAGTATACACCCTCTTCGCTTCCTACCCCCCTTCTGCCTTTTCTCCACAGCTGTTCTTGTTGCATTTTCATTTCTGTGTTCTGGTCCATCGATCCTAAAGGCTTTGGAGTCCTGCCCACCCACACCGGGTATACTCTCTTCATGGGTTCAGAAGTTCTCTTTCTTCCTCAACTACCAGCTTCAAGCTGTCACTACTTTTCTCACTTTCCTTTTTTGAAAACCAGCTTTACCGTGTTCATGATCATTTCTGAGATGTCTTATTAAAAACAATAGCCCTCCCCACGCTTCCTTTTTTTAAAAGCTTACATTCCAGCCGGCTAGGAGAAGAAAGGTCCCCGTCGAGCTGGGAGTCAGGGTTTTACCCATTTCCCTCCATTACAGGAACGCTGCTCCCTCAGTCCTCACTGGTAGTAGAAATTCTGCTTAGTTTCTCAATCAAGCCTGTATTTCACTCATCTGTCTTCTCTAGCTTCTCTCCTCACTCCCCGAGCATGCTGTGTAAAGTTGTATGTGTCATACTTGTCCCAATTATTAAAGAAAAAGGACACTTAACTACCATCGATTGAATTCCCAGTGTAAATGTCCTTTCCCCGCTAAAAGCAACCTCGAATTCTTCTCTTAGGCTGAGTGATCCTGGGAGAAATGAAATATGTAACATTCTTAACTATAGGCAGCTACATGCAAACAACCACACACATTCTTCTTCAAATACTTTGGTGAGGTGATTCCTATTCTTAAAAAAAGGCACTTCCAAGGATACAGTTATTAACATTTTGTCTTTTATGTCTTTCCATAGTTACAACATGTTCACTAAGATAAGCAGCTTTTCAATGAATTTGGTCCTTTCCTGAAGTAATTGTTCAAAATGTCTCTAATCACCACCCTAACTAGGTTTCCTTTGGGGACCGGGGCTAGCGCTGCTCATCTCAGATTGTGAACGTCTATCCTAAACCCATGCAGCATTCTTATCCTATTGTGATGAAATCCACAGGGTTCAAAAGTTAATTCTTCCATGAATGTGTAGCAGGTGCTGGGGAAGGCTGGGAAGGAGAGGCTGGGTGGTACAGAGTTCCTGAGGGTCTAGTTGAGCAAAGATACATTGAATACAAAACCAAAAATAACAGCATGAAGTCAATGGAATAATAGTGAGAAGTGCTCAAGGGAGCCCAGAAGAGAAAACAGTCCCGTAATGGAAAGAGGAGGGTAAAAGGAAGAGAGTTTCACAGCAGACAAGGAGAAGGGGCATTTTTGGCTGAGGAAACAGCCTTGAAATGTAGGCTGTACTTAGAGACCATTTAGCAGTCTGGCGTGGCTAGTGGGGGAAATTTGATAATTCCATGGGGAATGAGACAGACACAGAATCTCTACCCCAAATCCTACCATCTGGGGGCCTAGAATCCTTCTTTGTTTCATGTCAGTAAGGCCAAGAAAAGTACTTTTAAAGAAGAATTTTAAAAGATTTCCATGGCTAGTGAAATCTTTGGGATTGTAGGAAGAAATCACAGTAATAATTATAATTATTATAACTATTATTTTGTCAAACTCCAAGTGATTTAAGACATACATAGTATTTTATAGCTGAAGGAACTTTAAAGACCATTTCATCCAGCCTACTTATTTTACAGATGAGGAAATTGAGGCCCAGAGAAAAGTTCCTTGCTGCAAATCCACTGCTAGTTAGGAACAAAGCTGGGCTGGAGCACAGATCTCTTGCTTCCTAAGCCAGATCACTTGCCACGAAAATGTGTCAATCTGTGCACCCCCACCACCGACTTGTCCTGTTTCTCACAGAAGAAAAAACAATGGTTAGAGTTTAAGAGGTTTGCCTGAAGTCACCCAACTCCTGGTAGCTCAGATGGGACTCAAACCTGGGACGCTGGGGACATGTAGCCAACACTCTCCTGTAAACATTCTTACTAAAACTAAACCCATTCATGAGGGATGAAACGGGAGACAGAAGAGTGAGTGTGGTGATTAGAGTCCCCCAACCCACGTATCTCCAGTCATGACCTGAGTAAGAAATACAGGGGCTGAAAGGGGTCTGCTTTGCCTCAGCTGCCACCAGCCTAACCACGCACAGCTAAGCCTCAAGGAGTTCTCTTTCTTCACTAAGGGCTTAGCTGCAATGTGGTTTAAATTAGACATTTCTTGCCTGAGTAGAACAAATCACTTAGGTTATACGCTGACAAAAAAGGAACAGTCTGCATGCTTGGAAAGCTTAGGGGGAATTAAATTATGTGCTGTCACTTTAGAGTTGTTCCTCTGTCCTGTACACCACCACCTCTCAATTGCCCGCAGGAGCTGCAGGGCCTTGCGTGCAAGCTGTGCCATAGCCCAAGGCTTAACATAAACTTCGGGCTCTCAGGTCATTGGGAAATAACAGGTATATCCGGTTGTGCCTTTTGTGCTTGTCTGCACGCAAATTAAAAGCTCGTGCTAGGCTGAACTCCTTGGAGCCTCTGGTTACAGAGAAGGGAGGATGCCTTAGAATGGAATTTTCACACAATTGTCCTGTTTGTTTTTCCAGGGAATTGGGTGATAGTGTGTGTTTGTAAGAAGTTCACACCTCTGGGAGGCTGAGCTCAGAAGGTGCGGGATGTGGAGGTGGCCATGTGCCAGGCGATCCTCTAGGGAGCAGGGCTCCAAAGGACCCCACGTCTGAACTTTGAAGGGAAGGTAGTGCTTACGGGGGCGGCGGGGAGGGGCGGGGTTTGCGCGGATCTCAAACTTCCTGGCTAGTAGCAACAATGCCAAGTGCAGAGCTAGCTGGGGAGGGGTGCAGGAAGGGATCTGAAAGCTTGGGGGCCATGTACTGAGGCTGTCACCTCCCTAAGGGAGGCTCCTCACCTCCCTAAAGTTTTGTGATGCCCCCATTACAATTCAGCCCTGAACCCTCCAGATGGCTGATTGGAGTAGGAATGAAGTGTCCACTCCGTCTTCATGTTTCTTCCCATGGGACACAATAGTATTCCCTTCGCTGTGACTACAGCCTCCCCCGAGTTAAGTAGGAGAAATCTATGCCTACTGCACTCCAACTGTGAGATTACCTCTGGCAGGAGTTTGCCTAGCTGGTGCAGCTGGGAAGCAGCAGAGAGTTTTTGCAGCCTGGCGGAACTGAATTCAAATTTCAGCTCAACCAACATAGTGTGTGTGACCTTGATTGATAACTCCAACTCTTCCTGCCTTGCTTTATTTGTCTATAAAAAGGGGATGAGGGTAATGGTTATCTCAAAGGGTTGGCTGTGTGGGATTAATGAAATGGTTTCTGTCAAGTGCTTGGCACATTGCCTGGCTTAAAATGCTCCATATATGGCAGTTCTTACATATATGACAGTACATTATTATTGTTACCATTAGTTTAATTGGCAGAGCTGCCATCCAAAAATTTCAGACTGTGGCTCGATCCTGGGCTTCGACTTCAGGCTGTGGCTCAGAAGCCCTCCTGGTTTCACACCTGAGCAGGATCCACATGCCTCTTCCACTGAGCTGGGCTCTCCCAGCTTCCTGACTCAGGCACCACCTCGTCTCCCGGCCGCAGGGCTTTGGGCATCATTCTGTCTGCCTCTTCTTCCTCCTCCTTCCTGAGGCTAAGGTACATCATCTGGGCAGGTGGCTGTCTTGGGAAGATGACATCTTTCTAGCCAGACACCTGGTGGTGGCAGCTCTGCAATAGTTTAGAGGGTTGCAGTGGTGTTTCAATGTGCCCACGCTTGTCTCAGGGCTATTCTCTTGAAATCGGTAACTGGAACATTATTTTTTCTGAAATCCACCGCACCCTCACCTACTTCCTATGCCACGACAATGGCCCATTTAGATTTTTCTTGGATGAAGAGACATTCACAAAAAAAAAAAAAAAGCAAAAAACACACTTTTTTATCTGAGACAGAGTCTCGCTCTTTTGCCCAGGCCGGACTGCAGTGGCGCTGTCTCGGCTCACTGCAAGCTCCGCCTCCCGGGTTCACGTCACTCTCCTGCCTCAGCCTCCTGAGTAGCTGGGACTACAGGCGCCCGCCACAGCGCCCAGCTAATTTTTTGTATTTTTAGTAGAGACGGGATTTCACCGTGTTAGCCAAGATGGTCTCGATCTCCTGACCTCGTGATCCGCCCGCCTCGGCCTCCCAAAGTACTGGGATTACAGGCGTGAGCCATGGCTCCTGGCCCAAAAATCACACTCTTAAGTTTAGACAATGGTTCTCAAAGGCACCTCGTCGGGATGGCCCCTGAGACCATTTTCAGGAAACCCACAAGGTTACAGCTGTGGGAATAAAACATTATTTGCATTTCTAACTCTCATTCTCTTACAAATTTACTGGGGGGTCTTTCTGCAGAAACATGTGAGTCACCTGCTGTCTTTTGTTAAGTCATAAATTAAAGAGATTTGTAACAATATTTTTTGAAACTGCCCACTCTGACAAAATATTTGTGATTTTGGAAACTAGTTATTTTCCATAACATGTTATTTATGTTAACATGTATTAGGTTTATTATTTTTAATGAACTAACAAATATTTTATAATTTTTTCAGCTTTAATTTCTAGAATTATAAATATTGATAGATACTTAGCTAAACAATAGTTCTTTGGACTCTACAATATTTTTTAAGAGTTTGAAAAGGTTCTGAAAACAAAACATTTGAGAAACATTGAGCTAAGATTTTGGCACTGGGGCCTATGAAATCATTGCTTTTGCTCACTTACTTCTAAATAAAATCATCATTTCTGAGGATTGGAATAGTGTGAATTTTATGGTAATTTCAATATAATGGGTTTGAGTGTAGCAGATCTAGTCATGAAACCCATGTGGGGGCTGCATGCCAACTCTCTGCATGTTCCAGCCACTGTGTTAAAGGAAGATTTTCTAAGCCATCTCAAGATTTGATTGTAAATTGTGGAGATTAAATTGCTGGGCAGATACCAAGGATATTCTGCACGGGGAGGGAAGGAAGAGGGTGTGAGTTGCATCAGGCTCTGGCAACAAGATGGTTTTGCTTGTTGTGGTCTTGGGCTCCTGGAGGGAGTCAGCTCACAGGGCAGGAGAAGGCACTGGGGTAGCCCAGGTCCTTAATAGGCATAACAGTACTAGAGACCTCTACAGTTAGTGTAGTTAGAAGGGCGGGGCTTCTGTAAGACTTAGGATGATATGCAGTAAGTCAGCAAATGCGCACTGGTGTGGTATAGATGGGGCTTTGGTGCCTGCAGACCTGAATTCAAATCCTGACCCCTCTCACTTGCAACCTCTGTGACATTTGGCAAATAGTTTACTGTCTCTGAGCCTTAATCACTTTGTATATAAAGCAGGCTAAATATACCAATATTATTAGGATGATTAGGAGAAATAAATGAAACTATCAATGCAAAGAATAGAAAACAGTGCCTGGCACTTAGGGGGAAATATTAGCTACTTTCTCTGTCTCCAAACTTGTTGTGTGATGTGGGAGACTCTAAGGGAATGGAGGAGCTTAAGCGACAGGCCTTGGCCTTAGGATTATAACATCAGAGAGGAGAATGCTCCTCACATTTAGCAGGGCACAGTGCTCTAACTGTGGTACTCAAAATTGTTGGGGTGTTTATTCCTTGTTGAATGATATGTGTTACTCAGGAGGCTGAGGCAGGAGGATCCCTTGAACCCAGGAGTTCAAGACCAGCCTGGGCAACATAGAGAGACCCTGTCTCAAAAAAAAAAAAAAAAAAAAAAAAAAAAAGATACGTGTAAGTTGCTCTTCACCTCTCTGATTTGCTGCAGGAAGCCTCAGGTATTAGGTTCAGAGTCCAGAGTAAATGAGGGCAGAAATGGAGGGTCCCACCAGCCCTGAGTCCTTTCTGTGCCCTTGCTGTGGAAGAGGATTCCATTTTACCCCATAGCTCCAGGGATTCCACTGGGGTGTGGCTGGTAACCCAGGGGCTCAGGGCTCAGCCACATCCTTATTGCACCAAGAAGTCCCTGAAATAGTGTAGGAGAACGAGGTCCTTGGGGGCATGGCTGCTGGTTGGAGACCACAGTGCCATCTTCTCAAGGCTCAGAAACTGGGAAGCCTTCCTTCCTTCTGCATTCAAACCCTTAAAATGCACAACCCACCCGTGGCTGACTCAGCACAATGGGAAAAGGAAAAACGGAGGTTAGTCAGCCCAAGAGTACAGACCATTGAATCTAACTTTCCATTTTGGACTGGAGAGCATTCGAGACAATTTCCTCCCTGGCCTTTAATAAGGGAGAGCTGGGAGTCTCCCGCTCTGCCTTCTGGTACAGGCTCCAGAAGTAGGCTGTTTCCCTCATTGTGGCTGTCAAATGGGCTGTATGCCCCAGGTCTGAGGCCACAGTACACTCTGACTCAGAGCTGTAATGTAAGAAAAAAAGGCGGTGTTTTCTGGGAAGCTGGATAGCATTGCTTCATTTGTACAAATCACCACCAGGAGGTCCCACGACAGCACTCCCTTGAGTTTCCTCCCAACTGCACTGCACAGCATGGAGTTTTCTGAACTCTCCTCGGCAGGGAATTGCATGAGTGTTGTCCTGGAGCCTCATTGCCACAGGGCTATAAAGCATCCATAAAAGTCACAGAGGGACTGGCCGAAAGCCTAGCTTGGCGGAAGAGGCCTAGCATGTTCTTTTGGGAACATGGCATCACCCTGCCCAAAGAACTGTCTCTGCACTACCTAAGGATCCTGATGTGGAGTACGTCGGGGTGAGGAGAAATTAGATGAGGAGAAAGTACTGCAGAGCTGCCATCTGGGAGTTGGAGGGAAACACGAATTGGCTATTGGTGCTGAGCTCTTCTGCCAACAGCAGATGGTTCTGTGAGATCAGCCTTCTTAAGGCAGCGGCAAATGGCCTCCCACAGAATAATGATAACAGCTAATGATGCCTGAGCACCCACCACATGCCAGGCACCCTTCTAAAACCTTTACATGTATTAGTTCATTCAATCCTCACCACAACTCTGCATAATCGGTACTGGTATCATCTCCATTTTACATCTCCATTCACTTAAGTGTAAGCTGGACCCAGAGAAGCAATTTCTAGCATGGAAGTCACTCCGGTGTAAGTAGGAGAGCCAGATTGAGATTCAGTCTGGCTCTGGAGTGATGCTAGCAGCCACTTAATGTGCTGCCTGAGAAAGGCAAAGAGGAAGTGACTGGTGCCACCTTGGGCTGTCAGGAATTTGCAGGTGGGTAACGGCACGCCACCCTGGGAGCTGTCACGCTGAACCAAGTGGGCCATATTTTTATTCCTGCGAGGTTCAAGTCCTTGCCATGTCTTGGATTTTACTGGACAGAAATAAGGACTTAGTAAGTAGTAGTAATAATGATAATGGCTAACTGTTACTGGGTGCTCACTCTGCCATCAACTACGCTATTTGTTTCCTTACAGTCAATATCTCATTTAATCCTCAAAACCACCCTCTGTGGTTGGTATATTACCTGTCTTGTACGAGTGAGGAAAGTCAGGCTCAGAAGGGTTAAATAACATGGCCAAGGTTACAGCTTATAAATAAGAGAGCTGGTGCTCACACCCAAGAGTGCCTGGCCCCAGAAGCCAAACTCCTAATGATGGGGTATGCTGGCCGTGTTGCCTTTAATCTCCTCTGGAGGATTAGACAAGCCCAGAAGGCATTTGGGCCTGTGCCCAGGGCCTGTAAAGAATTGCCATTCATCTAAGAGGGGATATGGAGGTGTGTGGAGTTGGCTCTCCAATCCTGGCTTCTGTGATGTGTTCCATAGGGATGTGGAGATCTGGAATTTCCCCCTTCTAGCATTTTACTAGCTTTCATCTGGGGATTTCCCTCATTTGTCAGGAAGAGGAGATAATCTGAACACAGGTATATGTATTCTTTAAGAGAAAAAATAGGTCTGAACGACAAGTAAAATTTTCGTTTTGTTTGTTTTGTTCCATGTTGGCAAAGCTAAGTCAAAGTAAGCATCCTTTATAGAAGGAAAAGTATTTAGGTACATTCTACTTGGTACAAAGCCAAGGTTCATAGGGATGGGAATTGTCAAACCTTTTTAGAAGACAGTGAGGATATAGCATATATGCATATATCCCTATGGCTCAAGCATTTCTATTAAGAATCAATACTGGGGGAACATTTGCAAATGGATTCAGAATTGCATAGAAAAGTGAAATCACTGCAGTGGAGTCTCTAATAGAGTTGAGAACAACACAAATGACCATCTAAGTCACTGTTGATGGTGGAATAAATAATGCTGGCCAGGCACAGTGGCTCACGCCTATAATCCCAGCACTTGGGAGGCTGAGGTGGGAAGACGGCTTGAGTCCAGGAGTTCAAGACCAGCCTGCACAACATGGCAAAACCTCATCTCTAAAAAATACTCAAAAATTAGCCAGGCATGCTGCCATGAGCCTGTGGTCTCAGCTACTTGGAAGGCTGAGGCAGAAGGATTGCTTGAGCCTGGGAGGTGGAGTTTGTAGTGAGCCAAGATCACACCATTGCATTCCAGCCTGGGCGACAGAGCAAGACCCTGTCTCAATAATAATAGTAATGATAATAATAGTGTCACGGTCATACTATGCAGCAGTTTAAAATCATAAAGTGGATCTATCTATCTATCTGTACAACTGTATGCATGTACATAAATAGAAGGCACATGGTACCCATGGTTACTCTGGGAACGGGTGGGAGTATGAGTTTTCTCATTTTTTTCTCATTTTTCTGCATATTTTTATATACTGATTGACTCTCTTGCAACAAGAATCTATTTATGTTACTACACGTGTGTGTTTTAAGAACAAATATCTGGCCAAAATAGAGAATTTAATATGCAAAGTATTCTGGATGTATAATGATGTGACTATATAACATAAACCACAGTCCAAAGATTTTTGCCTAGAAGTAGTCCAGACTGGGCCATGCTTTCCCTGGATAGTCTTCCTGTCCTGTTCTAGTCTCTGCTCCTGGGAGTATCAACATGGCCTCTGTAGGCCAGACCACCACCCTAAAGCCACAAGATGCGTTTAATAGAAATAAATGTAAAATCTCACATGTAGTATTTTTTTGAAAAATCAATAATACAAGTGCAACTGAAGACTCAGCCAGCTACCAAGTCCTATATTAAAGGATGAAGATTTTTGTTTATCACAATCTTAGTAGAATACACATGTTTTAACAGTGGGATGCAGATATATTAAAACAGGGCAAAAACTTTGTTTGCATTGAAAGTAACACTATGTCTAATGGGAAGTAACCACCCCCTCTCTGGGCTAGACAGAATGTCATATTTGGGATACTATGTTCAGTTTCAGGCCCATACTGAGATGTACAAACTGAAAAAGTACATTGTCCAGAAGGCAGAGATAAGGAACTGGGGCATTTTTAATTGGTGGAAGGATGGCTCAGAAGCAGCACAATTCCATCTTCAAATATGTGACAGGAAAGGAGAATGAGTCTTGCTTTATGTCACTCCAAAGAATAGCTCTAGATTTACCAGAAGGCAAGAAAGTTCACTCCAGAATTTTTCTTAATATTGGGAAGAACCTCCTAGCATCTAGAGCTTTCTAACCAAAGCAGTCCAACAATAGAACAGACAACAGTTGAGAAATGATCACTTCAATAGTAGAAGGGAAAAATCCTGTTGGGAGTCAATGGTCAAAAAAGCTGACGTATAATTATCCAGCCTTTGTGTTCTCCGTTGGGATCACGCAGGGGAGGACTAACCACTTAAGTTATTTAACTATCAATTATTTTCTCAAACCCTGGATACACCCAGAGTTTTCAACTGGAATTTTGGTCCATTTGTGGAAAGAGAAAAACACCTGTGAGGGAATGAAGATCTAATGCTAAAAACTAAGAGGTGAATGGAGAGAGAGACAGAGAGAGAGAGAGAGAGAAAGAGAAAGAAAGACTAGAATCTGGATGCTAACCATCCAAAAACCTGGAGGCTGTACGAGTCAACGTGTCCATGGTTAGATGTTGTGATCTTAGCTGAGCCCAAATGTACACTCTTTTGGTGGTGGGGTGTTTTACTTGTTGCTTTATGTATTTTCTTGGAAACCTGGTAGATATTTATTTTTAGAAAATGAAAAGAAAAAGCAAAACTAGTATCCTTCATCTGCCTAAAGGTTTTCTATGGTTAGTCAAAGAATTAGGGAAGTAAAGTGTTTCCCTATTGACCAAAGTTGTGGACAGTAAGCTCCCTGTTTCACTGTTAGAAAAGTTGATTTCAGCCTAGGCGCGGTGGCTCATGGCTGTAATCCCAGCACTTTGGGAGGCCGAGGCAGGCTGATCACCTGATGTCAGGAGTTTGAGACCAGCCTGGCCAACATGGTGAAACCCTGTCTTTACTAAAAATACAAAAATTAGCCAGGCATGGTGGTGCACCCCCATAGTCCCAGCTACTCAGGAGGCTGAGGCAGGAGAATTGCTTGAACATGGGAGGTGGAGGCTACAGTGAGTCGAGATGGTGCCACTGCACTCCAGCCTGGGCAACAGAGCAAGATTCTGAAAAAAAAAAAAAAAAAAAAAAAAGAAGGAGGAGGAGAAGGAAAAAGAGGAGAGAAAAGTCTATTTCAGGAACTAGAATAGGTGGTAGTAGAAGCTCAGAGAACAAACGTGCAAAAGCAACCACAGACTCTGGCATGCCTTCCCTTCGTATGGAATCATCACTGTGCCAAGTTGGTGGGAGCTTCACCCCACAAATATTAAGCAGCAGAGGCACATGCTCAGACATTGAGCAGGAGAGGTAAGCACACTGGCTGAGAGCCCAGACAAAGTGACTGACCACCATGACTATCTTTTAGCCCCAGGGCTGGGTATTTTGTTCATTTTTTTCTTAGTTGCTGTACCTCTCTGCTCCCTCTTCTTATTTCCCTCACTCTTTCCCCCTCTGCCCTGACTGTTTACTCTTCTGTGTGAGAAAGAATGAAGAGCGGAAGGGAGACAGCAGAACAGAAAAGAAGGCACCTGAGACAACAGTGGAGGTCTTGAGGCAATGAGGGTGAGGAAGATAGGAGTGGACCCAGAGAAAGGGAAAATGAAAGACAGAATGAGAGAGAAGAAGGATGAAGCAAGCGGAAGGGAAAGGGCAGCAGGAAGCAAACCAAAGGAAAGAAAGAACTGGGAATGACGCTGGGAAAAATCATTAAAGCACAGCACCATTTGCTGCATTTATGAAGCACATAGAACCCTGAGTAGATTATACCCCTTAACACAGGGGCACAGTAGAACTAAGGGCATGACACTGCCTTGTATTTCTTCTGCTTTCAAAAGGAATTGAAGAAAGCCTAAGATAAAAGGGACAAGATACACTCAAACCATTTAAAGAACAAGGACGGCACAGAAAGTACAGGTTATAATCCATAGTGCTGAGGAGAATGACTGCAATTGAGCACAAACTTTTTATTAGTCCTGAACTCCAGGAGTGACGTATCAGATGCAGGACCCTGAACTGCAGACCAATCCCACTTTCTTTCCACTGTCCTTGCTTACAAGAAACCCTCAAGAGAAGCTAAGAAGGCAATGTAAGATCAAAATGTTGGGAAGATATTTTTTTATGTTCTTATATTTAACTTTTAATTTTGATATAATTACAGAAGAGTGTCAAGGAAGCACAAAGAACTCCCATTTACCCAGATTCTCCAATTAACATTGACCACATTTACTTTCTCATTCTCCTCTCTCTCCCTCTCCGTCTCCGTCTCCCCCAACCCCTCTATTTTTTCCTTGAGCCATTTGAGGGTAAGTGGCAGACATTACACCCATTTACCTGTAAATATGCATTTTGGTGAGGAACTAGAATACGTGTAGCTTTCACTACATGTATTTCTGTGGCTTTCACTAATACCAGACAGAGCTCATGGGCAATGAGGTTGGAAGGGGAGCAGGAGTAGGAAACTTGTCTTAAGCTGCATTTACTTAGCAAGTGACTATCTTTTCTTAATTTAGGTCAATAAAAATAGCAGAATCTAAATCACCTTCTCACCAACTTTACATAGGATTGAGAAAACATCAATTGTCCACATTTGCCTACATGAAATAATATTAATAGAAATGAGGATTGGTAGCCAATACCCTTGGTGCTAACCACTCCATCCAAGAAACCTAGAAACTGCTTAATACAAAGAAAGAATCCTTGTCAGCCTGTATTGTCAGACCTCTGAGCCCAAGCTAAGCCATCATATCCCCTGTGACCTGCACATACACATCCAGATCGCCAGTTCCTGCCTTAACTGATGACATTCCACCACAAAAGAAGTGAAAATGGCCTGTTCCTGCCTTAACTGATGACATTGTCTTGTGAAATTCCTTCTCCTGGCTCATCCTGGCTCAAAAGCTCCCCCACTGAGTACCTTGTGACCCCCACTCCTGCCTGCCAGAGAACAATCTCCCTTTTTCCTTTACGTACCCAAATCCTGTAAAACGGCCCCACCCCTATCTCCCTTCGCTGACTCTTTTCGGACTCAGCCCGCCTGCACCCAGGTGATTAAAAGCTTTATTGCTCACACAAAGCCTGTTTGGTGGTCTCTTCACATGGATGCGCATGAAATTTGGTGCTGTGACTCAGATCGGGGGACCTCCCTTGCGAGATCAATCCCCTGTCCTCCTGTTCTTTGCTCTGTGAGAAAGATTCACCTACGACCTCAGGTCCTCAGACCGACCAGCCCAAGGAACATCTCACCAATTTTAAATCCGGTAAGTGGCCTCTTCTTACTCTCTTCTCCAACCTCTCTCACTGTCCCTCAACCACTTTCTCCTTTCCACTCTTCAATCTCTCCCTTCTCTTAATTTCAATTCCTTTCATTTTCTGGTAGAGACAAAGGAGACACATTTTATCTGTGGACCCAAAACTCCGGTGCCGGTCACGGACTGGGAAGGCAGCCTTCCCTTGGTGTTTAATCATTGCAGGGACGCCTCTCTGATTATTCACCCAGGTTTCAGAGGTGTCAGATCACGCAGGGACGCCTGCCTTGGTCCTTCACCGTTAGCGGCAAGTCCCGCTTTTCTGGGGAAGGAGCAAGTACCCCAACCCCTTCTCTCCGTGTCTCTACCCCTTCTCTGCCTTTCTGGGGGGCAAGAAATCCCCAACCCTTTCTCCTTCACCCTGAGCGGCAAGTCCCGCTTTTCTAGAGGAGGGGCAAGTATCCCAACCTCGTATCTCTGCGCCCCAATCCCTTATTTCTGCGCCCCGACCTCTTATCTCTGCGCCCAATCCCTTATTTACATGCCCCAACCTCTTATATCTCTGCGCCCCAATCCCTTATTTCCATGCCCCAACCTCTTATCTCTGCACCCCAATCCCTTATTTCCATGCCCCGACCTCTTATCTCTGCACCCCAATCCCTTATTTCCATGCCCCGACCTCTTATCTCTGCGCCCCATCCCTTATTTCCACGCCCCGACCTATCTCTGCGCCCCAACCCCTTATTTCCATGCTCCAACCCCTTTCCCGCTTTTCTAGAAGGTAAGAACCCCCGAACCCCTTCCCTCCGTGTCTCTACTCTCTCTTTTCTCTAGGCTTGCTTCCTTCACTATGGGCAACCTTCCACCCTCCATTCCTCCTTCTTCTCCCTTAGCCTGTGTCCTCAAAAACTTAAAATCTCTTCAACTCTCACCTGACCTAAAATCCAAGCATCTTATTTTCTTCTGCAATGCCGCTTGACCCCAATACAAACTCGACAGTAGTTCCAAATAGCCGGAGAACAGCACTTTCAATTTTTCCATCCTACAAGATCTAAATAATTCTTGTCGTAAAATGGGCAAATGGTCTGAGGTACCTAATGTCCAGGCATTCTTTTACACATCGGTCCCTCTCTAGTCTCTGTTCCCAATGCAGCTCATCCCAAATCTTCCTTCTTTCCCTCCCACTTGTCCCCTCAGTCCCAACCCCAAGCGTCGCTGAGTCTTTCTAATCTTCCTTTTCTACAGACCCATCTGACCTCTCCCCTCCTCCCCAGGCTGCTCCTCGTCAGGCCGAGCTAGGTCCCAATTCTTCCTCAGCCTCCACTCCTCCACCCTATAATCCTTTTATCACCTCCCCTCCTCACACCTGGTCCGGCTTACAGTTTCGTTCCGTGACTAGCCCTCCCCCACCTGCCCAGCAATTTACTCTTAAAAAGGTGGCTGGAGATAAAGGCATAGTCAAGGTTAATGCTCCTTTTTCTTTATCCCAAATCAGATAGCGTTTAGGCTCTTTTTCATCAAATATAAAAATCCAGCCCAGTTCATGACTCCTTTGGCAGCAACCCTGAGACACTTTACAGCCCTAGACCCTAAAAGGTCAAAAGGCCGTCTTATTCTCAAAATACATTTTATTACCCAGTCTGCTCCCAACATTAAATAAAACTCCAAAAATTAAATTCTGGCCCTCAAACCCCACAACAGGATTTAATTAACCTCGCCTTCAAGGTGTACAATAATAGAAAAAAGTTGCAATTCCTTGCCTCCACTGTGAGACAAACCGCAGCCACATCTCCAGCACACAAGAACTTCCAAATGCCTGAACCGCAGCAGCCAGGCGTTCCTCCAGAACCTCCTCCCCGAGGAGCTTGCTACAAGTGCCAGAAATCTGGCCACCAGGCCAAGGAATGCCTGCATCCCAGGATTCCTCCTAAGCCGCGTCCCATCTGTGTGGGACCCCACTGGAAATCGGACTGTCCAACTCACCTGGCAGCCACTCCCAGAGCCCCTGGAACTCTGGCCCAAGGCTCTCTGACTGCTTCCCAGATCTTCTTGGCTTAGCGGCTGAAGACTGACGCTGCCCAATCGCCTCGGAAGCCCCGTAGACCATCACGGACGCCAAGCTTCGCGTAACTCTCACGGTGGAAAGTAAGTCCGTCCCCTTCTTAATCAATACGGAGGCTACCCACTCCACATTACCTTATTTTGAAGGGCCTGTTTCCCTTGCCTCCATAACTGTTGTGGGTATTGACAGCCAGGCTTCTAAACCTCTTAAAACTTCCTAACTCTATTGGCAACTTAGACAATATTCTTTTAAGTACTCCTTTTAGTTATCCCCACCTGCCCAGTCCCGAGACACTTTAACTAAATTATCTGCTTCCCTGACTATTCCTGGATTACAGCTATATCTCATTGCTGCCCTTCTTCCCAATCCAAAGCCTCCTTTGCGTCCTCCTCTTGTATTCCCCCACCTTAACCCACAAGTATAAGATACCTCTACTCCCTCCTTGGCGACCAATCATGCATCCCTTATCATCTCATTAAAACCTAATCACCCTTACCCGGATCAATGCCAATATCCCATCCCACAGCATGCTTTGAAAGGGTTAAAGCGAGGCCGGGCGCGGTGGCTCACGCTTGTAATCCCAGCACTTTGGGAGGCCGAGGCGGGCGGATCACGAGGTCAGGAGATCGAGACCACGGTGAAACCCCGTCTCTACTAAAAATACAAAAAATTAGCCGGGCGTGGTGGCGGGCGCCTGTAGTCCCAGCTACTCGGAGAGGCTGAGGCAGGAGAATGGCGTGAACCCGGGAGGCGGAGCTTGCAGTGAGCCGAGATTGCGCCACTGCACTCCAGCCTGGGCGACAGAGCGAGACTCCGTCTCAAAAAAAAATAAAAAATAAAAAATAAAAAATAAAAAAAAGAAAGGGTTAAAGCCTGTTATCACTCGCCTGCTACAGCATGGCCTTTTAAAGCCTATAAACTCTCCTTACAATTCCGCCATTTTACCTGTCCTAAAACCAGGCAAGCCTTACAAGTTAGTTCAGGATCTATGCCTTACCAGCCAAATTGTTCTGCCTATCCACCCCATGGTGCCAAACCCATATACTCTCCTATCCTCAATACCTCCCTCCACAATCCATTATTCTGTTTTGGATCTCAAACATGCTTTCTTTACTATTCCTTTGCACCCTTCATCCCAGCCTCTCTTCGCTTTCACTTGGACTAACCCTGACTCCCATTAGGCTCAGCAAATTACATGGGCTGTACTGCCGCAAGGCTTCACAGACAGCTTCCATTACTTCAGTCAAGCCCAAATTTCATCCTCATCTGTTACCTATCTCGGCATAATTCTCACAAAAACACACGTGCTTTCCCTGCTGATCGTGTCCGATTAATCTCCCAAACCTCAATCCCTTACAAAACAACAACTCCTTTCCTTCCTAGGCATGGTTAGTGCGGTCAGAATTCTTACACAAGAGCCAGGACCGCACCCTGTAGCCTTTCTATGCAAACAACTTGACCTTACTGTTTTAGCCTAGCCATCATGTCTCCGTGCAGCGGCTGCTGCCACCCTAATACTTTTAGAGGCCCTCAAAATCACAAACTATGCTCAACTTACTCTCTACATTTCTCATAACTTCCAAAATCTATTTTCTTCCTCATACCTGACGCATATACTTTCTGCTCCCCGGCTCCTTCAGCCATACTCACTCTTTGTTAAGTCCCACAATTACCGTTGTTCATGGCCTGGACTTCAATCTGGCCTCCCACATTATTCCTGATACCACACCTGACCCCCATGACTGTATCTCTCTGAGCCACCTGACATTCACCCCATTTCCCCATATTTCCTTCTTTCCTGTTCCTCACCCTGATCACGCTTGATTTATTGATGGCAGTTCCACCAGGCCTCATTGCCACACAACAGCAAAGGCAAGCTATGCTATAGTACAAGCCACTAGCCCGTCTCTTAGAACCTCTCATTTCCTTTCCATCGTGGAAATCTATCCTCAAGGAAATAAGTTCTCAGTGTTCCATCTGCTATTCTACTACTCTTCAGGGATTATTCTTGCCCTCTCCCTTCTCTACACATCAAGCTTGAGGATTTGCCCCCACCCAGGACTGGCAAATTAGCTTTACTCAACATGCCCCGAGTCGGAAAACTAAAATACCTCTTAGTCTAGGTAGACACTTTCACTGGATAGGTAGAGTCCTTTCCTACATGGTCTGAGAAGGCCACCGCAGTCACTTCTTCCCTTCTGTCAGACATAATTCCTCAGTTTAGCCTTCGCACCTCTATACAGTCTGATAACAGACCAGCCTTTATTAGTCAAATTCGCCAAGCAGTTTTTCAGGCTCTTAGTATTCAGTGAAACCTTTATGTCCCTTATGGTCCTCCAGGAAAAGCAGAATGGACTAAAGGTCTTTTAAAAACACACCTCACCAAGCTCAACTTAAAAAGAACTGGACAATACTTTTACGACTTTTGTTTCTCAGAAGTCAGACCTGTCCTAAGAATGCTACAAGGTACAGCCCATTTGAGCTCCTGTAGAGACGCTCCTTTTTATTAGGCCCCAGTCTCATTCCAGACACCAGACCAACTTAGACTGTGACCCCAAAAAACTTGTCATCCCTACTATCTTCTGTCTAGTCATATTCCTATTCACCATTCTCAACTACTTACACATGCCCTGCTCTTGTTTACACTGCTGGTTTACACTGTTTCTCCAAGCCATCACAGCTGATATCTCCTGGTGCTATCCCCAAACTGCCACTCTTAACTCTTGAAGTAAATAAATAATCTTTGCTGGCAGGACTATGCTGAATCTCCTCAGGCACTCTCTAATCAGATGTCCTGAGTTGTCCCAATTCTTAGATTTTTTTATACCTGTTTTTCTCCTTCTCTTACTCCATTTAGTTTTTCAATTCATACAAAACTGTATTCAGGCCATCACCAATAATTCTAAATGACAAATGTTCCTTCTAACAACCCCACAGTATCACCCCTTACCACAAAATCTTCCTTCAGCTTAATCTCTCCCCCTCTAGGTTCCCACGCCACCCTAATCCCGCTCAAAGCAGCCCTGAGAAACATCGCCCATTATCTCTCCATACCACCCCCCAAAATTTTCGCTGTCCCAACACTTTACCACTATTTCATTTTATTTTTCTTATTAATATAAGAAGACAGGAATGTCAGGCCTCTGAGCCCAAGCTAAGCCATCATATCCCCTGTGACCTGCACGTACACATCCAGATCGCCAGTTCCTGCCTTAACTGATGACATTCCACCACAAAAGAAGTGAAAATGGCCTGTTCCTGCCTTCACTGATGACATTGTCTTGTGAAATTCCTTCTCCTGGCTCATCCTGGCTCAAAAGTTCCCCCACTGAGTACCTTGTGACCCCCACTCCGGCCCACCAGAGAACAACTCCCCTTTTTCCTTTACCTACCCAAATCCTGTAAAACGGCCCCACTCCTATCTCCCTTCGCTGACTCTCTTTTCAGACTCAGCCCGCCTGCACCCAGGTGATTAAAAGCTTTATTGCTCACACAAAGCCTGTTTGGTGGTCTCTTCACACCGACGCACATGAAATGTATAATGCTTTGTCAGCTCCAAATCGTACCTTCAACTTTCCATTTTACATCTCCGAAATCTGGATGTATCTTAGAGTCGATGATGCAATTATAATTGGTAGCTTCCTTTCTTTATATTAGTACATAAAAATAAGGGTGCATCCTACAAATGATGGCTTCTGAGATTAGATAAAATACCTATTAGCTCTGTGGTTCTCTGCCTGTATATTGCCAGGAAGAAGGAAGTGGAGCGTTTCAGGTGAGGCACAGGGTTTTGGTATCAATTCTTAAGATTCCTTTCATGGTCCAGCACATTGTGTGCATTATCCTACAGTTCCTCCCTCTATCACACCCTCAGCCACTTGGTGTGTCTCCTTATTTCTGCTCCTCTTGCCTACCAGCATGTGCCTGATTACTGAATCCTGCCCACCCAAATGTCAAGAGCCTACCAGAAATGTCTTCTTCTCCTCCACTCTCCTCAGTGCATGTGGGTATGTGTGTTTGGAGATGACTGGAAAAGCACAGTGGCTACTCATTAAACTGACTCAGGGGTCACACTACAGAGGAAGACCACAAAGAAAACTGACTTCCAGCCTGACAGCAGAAGGGCAGAGCTTTCTGGGCTACTGGCTCTAAGGGCAATGCATGTATCTGCTGATTTAAAATAATAATAACAATAATGGCTTTGGGTTTCCTTGGGTTATCCTCCAACCCAAAGAAACCAATGGGCAGACATGTATACATGGAGTGGACTGGGTCAGCTCTTTGGCTTCCTAGCATGTTCTGCCATCTCTTTTTTTCTGATGACAGAACAAGCCCTTGGCCACAGGATAAAAACCTGATGCCAGCCTGGCCCCCTGGAGTCCTTCTAGGACCCTGGAAGAGAGCTGTTCTCTTTCTCTTTGGTTTGTTAATTTTAGGCTGCTTCCTCACCGTGCAAAGAGAGAAAGCCCAAGCAAAGACCAGCATAGGCAGAGAGCCGGTAGACCGGCCTGGGTCCTTGCATCCTGTGAAGCATCACAGTTATCCTTCTCTGCACATGGGCCAGTGCATTCCTGTTCTGCTTTAACAAGCTTAAGTTGTTCCTTCGAATCAATACAATATAAGGTATTTTAAACCTCTCTCTACTTTAAACTATCCCTCTAGCTTAGCTGTTCTTTTTGAAAGTTATTTGCAACAAACAATTCAAGTTTGAGATTTGGGAGGGCAAAATGCCCATATTCTGTGTTGATTGAAAGGAGATTCCTGGGCCTTAGATGCCTGCTTTGGTTGAGAAGTTGTGATGATAATTAAAGAGCCTGTGTAGATTTTCACTAGAGGCAGGGCTCTGCCTTGAGTTGGGCCGGGGTGCTCACAGGCTGCTTTGGATTTATCCAAAGTCCTTATCAGGGTACTGGATGGGCCATTCAATGAAGTTTGCACCATAAATCCCTAACAATTCCAGGCTTGAAGATTCTCTGCAGGAAGTGTTACCATAGCCAGTCATTTTGGTTTGCCATAACTGATAAGAGCTTATCTTTCTGACAGCAATTACCAACCTGGTTCCTTTGATTTTTGAGTCATGTCCTAGAAAAAGAGCTGAGCCCAAGGAACTACAGCTTGGAGGATATATCTGATCTATCTGCGATGGCAGGAAAGCGTGCATCTAGTTGATCTAAAAACTAGATGGCATTATTGAGGAGCTGGACAGGAGGTCTTAGGAACAACCTCGTTTTATACTTTTTAAAAATAGGAATTTACTTAAAGGCAACTTCCATCTGCTCTCATTCTGGCACAGGTATTGTGATAAAGGCTTTCAGGAATGTCAACAGCTCAGGATTGACATTAGCTCATAGATAATTCCCGTCTACTAAATTAAAGTCTATGAGAGATTGATGCATGCACCAGAGTCTTGAATTATTAGGCAAGGATCTTGCTAAAGCTGGATATGGGAAGGTTGCTATGAAACTCATTTCAAAGGCTATGTAGGCCAACTCACCTCTGGGAAACCAATGCTTATTAAACCAATGCAACTGCTCAAAAACTAAAACTCCATCACTAAGTTCCCCATCATGGTGTGTGAAATCATTTCCAGAAAACTTTTCAAAAGATACCGAATAAAAGGCATCACAGGCCTGGCACGGTGGCTCATGCCTGTAATCCCAGCACTTTGGGAGTCCCAGGCTGGTGGATCACCTGAGGTCAGGAGTTTGAGACCAGCCTGGCCAGCATGGTGAAACCCTGTCTCTACTAGAAAAATACAAAAATTAGCCGGGTGTGGTGGCACGCGCCTGTAATCCCAGCTACTTGGGAGGCTGAGGCAGGAGAACCTGGCAGGCGGAGGTTGCAGTGAGCCGAGATCACGCCATTGCACTGCAGCCCAGGTGACAGAGTGAGACTCCATCTCAAAAAAAAATTAAAATTAAAATTAAAAAAGCCATCACAAAAAGACATTTCTTTATCAGGTCAGCAAATTGATTGCTGGTTTCAATCTCTCAAGAAGTCAGATTCTCTTCAGACACTCCTTTGTGTTTCTTTACAATGTAATCAGTCATTCCAGGGTCAGCTATGAGGCACACTCCCCTGGCCTCCCTCATAAGCAATTTAATTGCAAAGGGTTAGCATACTAGTTCTTCTCTGCTATTCTCAGAATTCTCAATTATGAAAACAAAAACAATAATTAAAAAGTTCTTCCAGCTGATTTTTTTTTTTTTTTTTGAGACAGTCTCACTTAAACTCTGCTGCCCAGGCTGTAGTGCAGTGGTGCAATCTCTGCTCACTGCAACCTCTGCCTCCCACGTTCAACCAATTCTTCTGCCTTCCCCCCCGCCCCGCGATCCCCGAGTAGCTGGGATTACAGGTGTGCACCACCACGTCCGGCTAACTTTTGTATTTTTAATAGAGACGGGGTTTCACCGTGTTGGCCAGGCTGGTCTCAAACTCCTGACCTCAAGTGATCCGCCCACTTGGGCCTCCCAAAGTGTTGGGATTACGGGTCTGAGCCACTGCGCCCAGCCCCACGTACATTTTTTTTTTTTTAAGGGAGGCAGGAAAGAAGGCATTTGGGCCTCTTATCTGCAATTTTCTCCCATGTAAACTTATGTGAAGGATCTGGAGTGGGACTTCGTGGCTTCAAGCCCTGGCTCCACTTCTTGATGGCTGCGCGACCTGGGTTAAGTCACGCAACCTCTCTGAACCCCAGTTTATTCATCTGTAAACAGGTCAATAATAACACGAGATTTGCAGCGCGGGTGGAGCTCAAAGTGCAGGGTTGTCCCTGGTGAACCCATCACTTTTATATTTATCCTTTGATGGAGCCAGTACAATTCCTATCTGGTTAACTAGATACATCCCAACTCTTCCCTCGAGTTCGCCCTTCCCCCCGCCTCGTGAAGTCCTTGTTCTCTTAGCTGTCTTGAAAATCCTATGCATCTGCAGGTAGGAAAGGGCGCGCCGGGCGGGGGAAGCCACCCCCGCCCGAGCGCCCCCTTCGCGACCGCAAGCGCGCCCAGGAAGACCACAGAGCCGAGGGTGCGCGGCGAGGGGGCGATACGCGCCCGGGCTCGGCCTGCGGGTGGTGGCCCAAGCGTCCGCCTCGCTGGCCTGGCAGGCGCGACCGTGCGTGCGCAGCCGAGGGTGGTGGCGGCCGGCACCCCACGCCAAGGGTGGTGGTGGCCGGCACCCCACCCTCGGCCGCCGCCTCCGCGTGTCAGGTGCCGTGAGAAGCGCGGGAGGGGCGGCCGCAGGCAGCGCCCAGGGATATGACTGGAGCCGACTTTCCAGAAGCGGCGCACGCAAAGCCCAGCTCCGCACGCAAGGGGGAGGCGACAGCAGAAACTTTTCAACCCGATAAAGTTCGCCGGAGCGCGGAGATTCGCCTCCTCCCACCACTCTCCGCCCCGCTCGGGTCCCGCCCCGCTAGCTCCCCCAGGCCCCCCGCCCAGTCGCCCCAGCTTGGCTCCCCGCCCTGCTCCAACGGCTTCCGTCGCAGCCTGGGCGGCCCCGCGCCCACCAGCGGGCGGCGCCACCTGGAGTGGCCTCTACGCGGGAAATCTCAGGGCCAGCTGCGCCCCAGGAGCCTTTGTGTGCCCAAGGACTGTCGGGGCCCCGGGGCGGGGGAGCGGCTACTTTTAGAGATTCTTGATCTCGCCGCAAGAACTGGAAAAAATTTAGCACGCCAAAGAGCTGCCACTGAGGTGGAAATTTGTTTGCGAGAACCTAAGATAAAATTTAAACAACAAACCAGGGGCGCTGTGAGGCAAACCGCTGCCACTACACTGGCTTTCTGGGAAGCAAGCTCAAGTCGCGGAGAGGGAAGGGAGGCCGTGCGCTCCGGGCGGGACGCGCTCCCAAGTCGAGCGCAGCGGCCGGGGCAGGTTGTACAGAGCGCGGTTCTGGGGACACCATGCGGCCTCGATTGGAGGTGGCTGTGATGAAGAGCGGTTACCGCACAATGGAAACGTGGGCACCTCCGCTCCCATGATAGCCTGCTGGTAGAGCTCCGAGGGGAGTCCGGGTCAAAGCGGCTTGGTGTGCGGTGCGCCCCGCCCCCCGCAGGCCCCGCCCCGCCAGGTCGCGCTGCCCTCCTTCTACCCAGTCCTTAAAACTCGGAGGAGGGGGATGGCGCGCTTTGACTCTGGAGTGGGAGTGGGAGCGGGAGCGAGCGCTTCTGCGACGCCACTTGTGAGAGCCGCAAGGGAATGGGAATTGACGCCACTCACCGACCCCCAGTCTCAATCTCAACGCTGTGAGGAAACCTCGACTTTGCCAGGTCCCCAAGTGCAGCGGGGCTCGGCGAGCGAGGCACCTTTCTCCGTCCCCATCCCAATCCAAGCGCTCCTGGCACTGACGACGCCAAGAGACTCGAGTGGGAGTTAAAGCTTCCAGTGCGGGCAGCAGGTGTCCAGGGCGGGCCTGCGGGTTCCTGTTGACGTCTTTCCCTAGGCAAAGGTCCCAGTTTCTTCTCGGAGCCGGTTGTCCCGCGCCACTGGAAACCGCACCTCCCCGCAGGTCAGTCTGTCTGCGGAGCCGCTGCCCCGCGACCTCTTCAGATGGATTCTTGCGGGTAGGGGGTGGCGTGGTAGGCACTTTAAAGGAAATCAAGCGCCACCGCCTCGATGCCCGCAGCGTTGTCCCCAAATTGCAGGAACCGTTACGCGCCTTGCGGGGAGGGGAAGGGTTTGGCGCTGGGTTACAGCGAGGTGGAAACACGCCTCTTCTCCAAGGGAGAGTGGGTTTGGGATGGGAAGGGGCGTCTTCGGCCGTTTCTCCATAGAGTCAGCTCTGACCTCTCCACCCAACGGCACTCAGTCCCCCGAGGCTGGGGTAGGGGCGTGGGGCGCCCGCTCCTGTCTCTGCACCCCTGAGTGTCACGCCTTCTCCTTTCTGTCCCCAGCATGGGCACCAGCCTCAGCCCGAACGACTCTTGGCCGCTAAACCCGCTGTCCATCCAGCAGACCACGCTCCTGCTACTCCTGTCGGTGCTGGCCACTGTGCATGTGGGCCAGCGGCTGCTGAGGCAACGGAGGCGGCAGCTCGGGTCCGCGCCCCCGGGCCCGTTTGCGTGGCCACTGATCGGAAACGCGGCGGCGGTGGGCCCGGCGGCTCACCTCTCGTTCGCGCGCCTGGCGCGGCGCTACGGCGACGTCTTCCAGATCCGCCTGGGCAGCTGCCCCATAGTGGTGCTGAATGGCGAGCGCGCCATCCACCAGGCCCTGGTGCAGCAGGGCTCGGCCTTCGCCGACCGGCCGTCCTTCGCCTCCTTCCGTGTGGTGTCCGGCGGCCGCAGCATGGCTTTCGGCCACTACTCGGAGCACTGGAAGGTGCAGCGGCGCGCAGCCCACAGCATGATGCGCAACTTCTCCACGCGCCAGCCGCGCAGCCGCCAAGTCTTCGAGGGCCACGTGCTGAGCGAGGCGCGCGAACTGGTGGCGCTGCTGGTGCGCGGCAGCGCGGACGGCGCCTTCCTCGACCCGAGGCCGCTGACCGTCGTGGCCGTGGCCAATGTCATGAGTGCCGTGTGTTTCGGCTGCCGCTACAGCCACGACGACCCCGAGTTCCGTGAGCTGCTCAGCCACAACGAGGAGTTCGGGCGCACGGTGGGCGCAGGCAGCCTAGTGGACGTGATGCCCTGGCTGCAGTACTTCCCCAACCCGGTGCGCACCGTTTTCCGCGAATTCGAGCAGCTCAACCGCAACTTCAGCAACTTCGTCCTGGACAAGTTCCTGAGGCACTGCGAAAGCCTTCGGCCCGGGGCCGCCCCCCGAGACATGATGGACGCCTTTATCCTCTCTGCGGAAAAGAAGGCGGCCGGGGACTCGGACGATGGTGGCGCGCGGCTGGATTTGGAGAACGTACCGGCCACTATCACTGACATCTTCGGCGCCAGCCAGGACACCCTGTCCACCGCGCTGCAGTGGCTCCTCCTCCTCTTCACCAGGTAAAGCCTCTGGGAGGCGTGGGCCAGGTCTTTTCTCCTTTGAAAAAGGCGGAGTAGAGACAGGATATGCTGAGTTTGCAAGCAGCGCCCCGGGTTTGGGGTTTCGCTCCAGGTCCCCACCCCTCAAAACCAAGATCGCGTCGGTAAAGGGACTCATAGTGAGGGCTGAGACACGCGCAAGCGCCCCACCCAGCGGTGCCCCGACCCCTCCGCATCTCCTATCTTGTCTCTATCCTCCCCTCCGCTGCTTGCGAGTGAGAACACATTTGCAAGACCCCTCCACCCCCCCCCCGGAAAAACAAGAGTTTTTAAGTGCTTGGAGATGAGCCCTGATAGCTCTCTCCCTGGCGCAGTACAAGCAGAACTAGAATAGTTCCGAAAGAAAAGGTAATGCCATAAATATGTTAAACACAGCAGCCTCTCCTAGGCTAGTCCTCGGCGTGGATCCGAGGCCGCCCAGCCCGGGCGCTAAAAACGGGCCGCCCGTCAGGGCTTTGTTCCAGGCCAAGGAAACCCATAGAGGCCGGGCCAGCGAACAGGTAACCCGCACAGAAGCTTTCAGAAGGCGGCCACAACTAGCGGGCAGTGCTAGGTTTATAAAACCTCCGCGCTAAGGGTTTGAGAAATGCCGGGGTGGAAGACAAGAAGCAGTCGCTTTTACGAGTGCAGAGTAGCATTCAGAAAGGCAGATGGGATATCCAGGAGGCGCCTGCAGACCTTTCTGGCCCCTGCGCTTGGCTCAGTTAGCGGATCCCCTGATGCCCACGTTGGTCTCTGCTAACCTCCGACACGCACGGATTCAACAGGTCCCTGGTGTCGGGTTGCCAGATTAGGCAAAAGAAGAGTAAGTTTTACACGGGAATACTTACACTAAAAGATTAGCCCTTTGATCTGAAATCCATATTTAACTGGACGGCCTGCAGTATTTACTCTGGAAACACTACCCCTAGGGGCAAATGTTTCGCAAGGCAAATCTTGATTGCCGAAGAGACCAGAAATCCTGGTTGTGTCATTTCTTGGAGCACAAGTGAGCAGTTGGAGATGCTGAATCTGCAGGCGCCACAGTAAGGTGTTTGGAAGGCAGAGAATGACTCTTTTCTTATTAAAATCCACTGCAATCTATATTTCCTTAGATACTGTACAGCTACCTTCACAAATTAAAAGTTTCTGTATACTTAAAATGGCTTTTTAGTATTAAAATCATAGAAACACCCATGGTGGGTGAGGGAGAGGCAGAAATTGAATAAAGAAAAGTCAACCAGAGATCAGGGAAAAGGAAATCCCGGAATAGGATCCATAGCTTTTTGTGCATCCCCAGATAGGCATTTTAACTTTTGAAACGGCCTTTGTTTTTCATTAGAACCACAATAGTTCTCCGAGTACTCCAATTAGGCGGCAAAAAGAAATAAAACAATTTGGGGGTCACTTTCAATTCAATATGCTGATACTTTTTTTTTTTTTCCTTTTTAGTGAAAAGACAGTATGACAGGGCTTGGCAAATTACGCGATCTGTTTTTGTATATACGTTTTATTGAAGCAGTAATGCCCATTCATTTATACATTGTCTATGGCTGTGTTCACTCTACAACACAGGGCAGAGCGGAGTAGTGCAACAAAGAGGGTTTGGTCCACAAAGTCTAAAATAGATACTATCTGGCTCTCCCCACCATACATGTTTCTATGAAAAAAGTTGGCAGACTCCTGCAATATAATGTTGAAGAAGCGATTCTAAAAATAACTCTCCATTTCATCACATATGTGTATGCATTTTTTTTCGGAGTTGCAAACAATCATTTACATGTTTTTCGATTTCTAACACTTTGACTTAAGGTAGTGGACATTTCTAATCTTTTAATACTTATTTTGGTAATTTTTGATGGCTACATAGTATTTTGCCATGATAATGTATAGTTATATATAATCATTTATTGAACTTTAATGTTGGTCATTGGCCTTGATTGCATTTTTAAAATTTTTATTTTATGTATTTACTTACCTTAGAGACAGGGTCTCACTACATTGCCCAGGCTGGTCCCAAACTCCTGGGCTCAAGCAGTTCTCCTGCCGCTGTCTGGCAGGTAGCTGGGGCTACAGGCATGTACCACCATGCCTGGCTAATTTTTAGAATTTTAGGTCCTGTTGTGGTTACATATTTTTGTACCTCTTAAATTATTTTCTGAAAATACATTTCTGGGCATGGATTACTGGGTTTAAAATGAGGCGGGAAGAGGTTACCTTCATGTCTCTTGCCTTGTACTAAGATTTTGTTTTTTAAAAAGATTGTATCAGTTTGTATCATCAACAATGAATAAGTATTACAGTTTGTATACCATAATCTTATGAACATTGGGTATTGGCTTTTAAATTTAAAAAATACTGTATGTAGCTTTATCCAACAGGACACCAATTATCTTTGTATAAAATGAGAACAGCATGTCTGTTGGAATTGTCCAGGGAAATGAGGGAGAAAAAAAATTTACTTTCACATTGTAACTTTTGTGGGCTCTGGGTGCTTTTGCCTTTGTAGATTCCTTATACTATAAAAAAATTAAAAATTAAATTTCATGACTACCCTGATATAAAGATGAATACATTAAAATGATGTATGAAAATATTTTCTTCTACCTAAAAGTGAGTTTTTTTAGGTCTGAAGATTGTAAAAGACATAAAAATATTTTCATGGGCCCCTGAAAAGTGGTGTGAGCCCTAGGCACTGTCCCTGCAGTACCCAATGGAAAAGCTGGCCTTATCTACTATTGTGCTTTTTGAGGCTGGGAAAACTTAGAGTTTTTTGACTTATAATGGGAAAGACAGTATTAGTCATGCAAGGCCTATTACAGGAAATATAATTCCTAAAGTCCATCTTGCAATTTAGTGAGAAATTAGGAAGCTGTTTTAGATTTTTTTCTCAGAAATATTAATTTAGTCACTGAGCTCGATAGCCTATTTAAGGAAAAGTGGAATTAAAATAAATTATAATGTGCTTTCTAGATGAAATAAGAATTTTGCTCACTTGCTTTTCTCTCTCCACATTAAACACCAAACAGGTATCCTGATGTGCAAGCTCGAGTGCAGGCAGAATTGGATCAGGTCGTGGGGAGGGACCGTCTGCCTTGTATGGGTGACCAGCCCAAACTGCCCTATGTCCTGGCCTTCCTTTATGAAGCCATGCGCTTCTCCAGCTTTGTGCCTGTCACTATTCCTCATGCCACCACTGCCAACACCTCTCTCTTGGGCTACTACATTCCCAAGGACACTGTGATTTTCGTCAACCAGTGGTCTGTGAATCATGACCCAGTGAAGTGGCCTAACCCGGAGAACTTTGATCCAGCTCGATTCTTGGACAAGGACGGCCTCATCAACAAGGACCTGACCAGCAGAGTGATGATTTTTTCAGTGGGCAAAAGGCGGTGCATCGGCGAAGAACTTTCTAAGATGCAGCTTTTTCTCTTCATCTCCATCCTGGCTCACCAGTGCAATTTCAGGGCCAGCCCAAATGAGCCTGCGAAAATGAATTTCAGTTATGGGCTGACCATTAAACCCAAGTCATTTAAAGTCAACGTCACTCTCAGAGAGTCCATGGAGCTCCTTGATAGTGCTGTCCAAAAGTTACAAGCCGAGGAAACTTGCCAATAAGAGGCAAGAGGCAAGCTGAAATTTTAGAAATATTCACATCTTCGGAGATGAGGAGTAAAATTCAGTTTTTTTCTAGTTCCCCTTTTGTGCTGCTTCTCAATTAGCCTTTAAGGTGAGCATAAGTCAGCTGTCCATCAGGTGAGGTGTGCTCCATACCCAGTGGTTCTTCATGAGTAGTGGGCTATGCAGGAGCTTCTGGGAGACTTTTTTGAGTCAAAGACGTAAAGGGCCCAATGAATTATTATATACATACTGCATCTTGGTTATTTCTGAAGGTAGCATTCTTTGGAGTTAAAATGCACATATAGACACATACATCCAAACACTTACACAAAACTATTGAATGAAGAAGTATTTTGGTAACCAGGCCATTTTTGGTGGGAATCCAAGATTGGTCTCCCATATGCAGAAATAGACAAAAAGTATATTAAACAAAGTTTCAGAGTATATTGTTGAAGAGACAGAGACAAGTAATTTCAGTGTAAAGTGTGTGATTGAAGGTGATAAGGAAAAGATAAAGACCAGAAATTCCCTTCTCACCTTTTCAGGAAAATAACTTAGACTCTAGTATTTATGGGTGGATTTATCCTTTTGCCTCCTGGTATACTTCCTTACTTTTAAGGATAAATCATAAAGTCAGTTGCTCAAAAAGAAATCAATAGTTGAATTAGTGAGTATAGTGGGGTTCCATGATTTATCATGAATTTTAAAGTATACATTATTAAATTGTAAAACTCCAAGGTGACGTTGTACCTCTTTTGCTTGCCAAAGTACATAATTTCAATTATCAGCAAAGAAAAAAAAAAAGCCAGCCAAGCTTTAAATTATGTGACTGTAATGTACTGATTTCAGTAAGTCTCATAGGTGAAAAAAAAAGTCACCAAATAGTATGCAATATATTACTTAATTGTCCGTAAGCAGTATACTAGTATTATCTTGTTCAGGAAAAGGTTGAATAATATATGCCTTGTATAATATTGAAAATTGAAAAAGTACAACCAACTCAACCAAGTGTGCTAAAAATGAGCTTGATTAAATCAACCACCTATTTTTGACATGGAAATGAAGCAGGGTTTCTTTTCTTCACTCAAATTTTGGCAAATCTCAAAATTAGATCCTAAGATGTGTTCTTACTTTTATAACGTCTTTATTGAAATTCTATTTATAATACACAATCTTATTTTGAAAATAACCTAATTAGTATATTAAAATTCCAAATTCATGGCATGCTTAAATTTTAACTAAATTTTAAAGCCATTCTGATTATTGAGTTCCAGTTGAAGTTAGTGGAAATCTGAACATTCTCCTGTGGAAGGCAGAGAAATCTAAGCTGTGTCTGCCCAATGAATAATGGAAAATGCCATGAATTACCTGGACGTTCTTTTTATGAGGTGACAAGAGTTGGGGACAGAACTCCCATTATTACAACTGACCAAGTTTCTCTTCTAGATGATTTTTTGAAAGTTAACATTAATGTCTGCTTTTTGGAAAGTCAGAATCAGAAGATAGTCTTGGAAGCTGTTTGGAAAAGACAGTGGAGATGAGGTCAGTTGTGTTTTTTAAGATGGCAATTACTTTGGTAGCTGAGAAAGCATAAAGCTCAAATGAAATGTATGCATTCACATTTAGAAAAGTGAACTGAAGTTTCAAGTTTTAAATTTCATTGCAATTAAACTTCCAAAGGAAGTTCTACAGTGTCCTAAGTGCTAAGTGCTTATTACATTTTATTAAGCTTTTTGGAATCTTTGTACCAAAATTTTAAAAAAGGGAGTTTATGATAGTTGTGTGTATGTGTGTGTGGGGTGGGGGGATGGTAAGAGAAAAGAGAAAGACTCAGAAGAAGGAAAGATGGTTAAACATTTTCCCACTCATTCTGAATTAATTAATTTGGAGCACAAAATTCAAAGCATGGACATTTAGAAGAAAGATGTTTGGCATAGCGGAGTTAAATCTCAAATAGGCTATTAAAAAAGTCTACAACATAGCAGATCTGTTTTGTGGTTTGGAATATTAAAAAACTTCATGTAATTTTATTTTAAAATTTCATAGCTGTACTTCTTGAATACAAAAAATCATGCCAGTATTTTTAAAGGCATTAAAGTCAACTACAGAAAGCAGGCTTGCCCAATACATTTAAATTTTTTGGCACTTGCCATTCCAAAATATTATTCCCCAGCAAGGCTGAGATAGTGAATTTGGGCTGCTGTAGCCTATTTTTTTAGATTGAGAAATGTGTAGCAGCAAAAATAATCATGAACCAATCTGGATGTCTCATTATGTCAACCAGGTCCAGATGTGCTATAATCTGTTTTTATGTATGTAGGCCCAGTCGTCATCAGATGCTTGCGGCAAAAGGAAAGCTGTGTTTATATAGAAGAAAGTAAGGTGCTTGGAGGTTACCTGGCTTATTTAATATGTTTATAACCTAGTTAAAGAAAGGAAAAGAAAACAAAAAACGAATAAAAATAACTGAATTTGGAGGCTGGAGTAATCAGATTACTGCCTTAATCAGAAAGCCTCATTGTATTTCTACCGGAGAGAGAATGTATTTGCTGACAACCATTAAAGTCAGAAGTTTTACTCCAGGTTATTGCAATAAAGTATAATGTTTATTAAATGCTTCATTTGTATGTCAAAGCTTTGACTCTGTAAGAAAATTGCTTTTTTCCAAAACAAAAAGATGTCTCAGGTTTGTTTTGTGAATTTTCTAAAAGCTTTCATGTCCCAGAACTTAGCCTTTACCTGTGAAGTGTTACTACAGCCTTAATATTTTCCTAGATCTATATTAGATCAAATAGTTGCATAGCAGTATATGTTAATTTGTGTGTTTTTAGCTGTGACACAACTGTGTGATTAAAAGGTATACTTTAGTAGACATTTATAACTCAAGGATACCTTCTTTTTTTTTTTTTTTTTTTTTTTTTGAGACGGAGCCTCACTCTGTCGCCCAGGCTGGAGTGCAGTGGCGCAATCTCGGCTCACTGCAAGCTCCGCCTCCCGGGTTCACGCCATTCTCCTGCCTGAGCCTCTCCGAGTAGCTGGGACTACAGGCGCCCGCCACCACGCCCGGCTAATTTTTTTTGTATTTTTAGTAGAGACGGGGTTTCACCATGGTCTCGATCTCCTGACCTCATGATCCGCCCGCCTCAGCCTCCCAAAGTGCTGGGATTACAAGCGTGAGCCACCATGCCCGGCCAAGGATACCTTCTTATTTAATCTTTTCTTATTTTTGTACTTTATCATGAATGCTTTTAGTATGTGCATAATAGCTACAGTGCATAGTTGTCACCAAAATACATTCTGGGGAAACAACATTTATATGTAGCCTTTACTGTTTGATATACCAAATTAAAAAAAAATTGTATCTCATTACTTATACTGGGACACCATTACCAAAATAATAAAAATCACTTTCATAATCTTGTTATGAAGTTTTTATGTTGTAGCAAATATAGTCTAATGTATAACTTTATTTCAACTATTACTATGGATTATTCAATTAAAATATTGCACTGTAAACATTTTATTTGTCCATTCTACATCTCAGGCTGAGGCCGCATGCTTTTTTTTCCCGTAGGTTTTCATCAGCCAAATTTCTAATCTCTATATTTTTGAATTTCTAAGAACCAACACGGAGGTTACATTTCAATGCAAACAATCAAGCCAAATGAGAATTAATTTGCAATGTTGAAAGATTGAATAGATTGCAACTTTAAGTTGCTGATTGATTTCTGCTTCATCTAAAGAATGCAGTACACATTTTTCTTCCTCAGCTGCATACCAGTCCTTTCTCTGAGTATTTTCTTCTGTCATTTTTTAAAGGTACATGTGCCTTAATAAGCGCAATTAATGTCCAATAAAATAAGATGGGTACAAGTATTCTGTCATGTACTATGTGGAAATATTTTATTGCCAATCTTTTTACTTGGTAAAAAGACTTGACTTCACAGGGCCTAGGTCATGAATCTCCAGGCGTTCACTGTGCCTCACTCACAGATGACAGGGCTTGGAGTACCAAAGGCTCTTTATCGTCCAGACTACAGCTCCTATTACTGTGAAAACAGGAAAAGAAGTAAAAATTGCACAAAATGGAATTGATACTTTGGCGCGGGAACCTCACTTTAGTAGCCAGAAGGTATGGCTATGGAGTGGTTTAAGAGAATACTCACTAGTTTTCCAGATGTTTGACAGTAGGATCTTGGAAATGTCAGGACAGTTCAGAATAAGGGAAGGAAATATTTTCATAGGAAAAAGATTCCTTTAAATAATTATAATTGGGGCCAGTTTTTGCAAAACTGTCTAGCAGAGTTGGATTCTACCCAATCAATCCAATAGAGTATAAGACCGGAGTACAGGGTGGGAAATGAACGCAGCTTTGGACATAAGTAAGACAGGCGTGGTTGTTAGAAACTCACAGAGGTTGTTTCTTCAACCTCAGAGCCAGTCTATTTTTCTGCACCAGTGCAACAGAAGTTCACTGGCTGTTAACGCTCCCTTTTTTGGCTCAGTGACTCTCACATGCTCTCTGTTCTCCAGTTTCAGTCTATTAGTTATAAATCTCAGAAAGGGAAAAGGAAAGAAGAAAAAAATTAAATATATTCAAATACATTCAAAAGCAATTTTTTTAAACTTGGAATTATGGAGGAAAATAATCTAGTTTACACAGGTATGGACACGCTATAGGTACCAGCTCATGCTTGCAGCTCCTCTGCTAAGCGACATACAGGCTTTGAGGACAAATGCTGTCCTCTTCATGCACACTTTTCAACATGTGTCAGATATGGAGGGAAGAAATGGAACTAAAATATGTTGAGCACTTACAATTTTTGCATCACTGTGCTAAACTCTAATGCATTATTGCCCGACAGTCTTCAGAGGGATATGATAAAGTAATGGGCCAAAATTATATATTTAGACGTATTCTCATCCAGATTTTCCCTGGAGATGAACTAATTCAAAGCCCATTATCTTTGTACCCTAGTTTGTCCCTTCCCAGTGTGCCTGTGTTTGGATTTATAGGGTAGTCCGTCTATTTTTTTAGGCCATAAGATCCTGGGAGTTTCGCAAGCAATTTACTTCCTTTGTCTAAGGCACATTCCACACTACAGTCAGGGAGTAACTGACATCGTGCGGGAATCCTCACCACACTGCTCTCTTCTTTGAAAAGCCCCTTTAAACTGTTCTTTAGGCAAAATCAAAAGTCAAACAAACAAACAGTCATGCTTTGTCTTATAATCCTAAAACCTCTGTCCTAGAACCTGTCTGGACCAAGGATGCTTGTTGGAGCCAGGGCCGTCCTTAGGCTGGTCCAGTTTCCTGGGACGTGGCCTGTCGGTCTGATAGCCGTGCATCACCTAGGTGTTGGTGTATGTGCCCTTCCGTCTCTCAGAGCCCGTGAGCACTGGCCAGAGGGAGAGAGAAGAACCAAGGCACGAAACAAGCTTTTTGATGGGAAGCTTGCCTTTGCAAACAGAATGACTGGACCTACCAGAACTAGTTTTGAATCACTTGAGGCCCCTTTAGGTGAGACAATGTTATACAGCAGAAGCCTAACAGCACTGAGATCCCTTTGGGTCAGAGCTAAGAGTCATTGAGCAAGCCTGAAAAATCAGCGAGCCTCTTTTTTTTTTTTTTTAATTTATTCCTATTTCCTTACGTTTGTTTGTCTCTCTCTCAATGGATAAGTATTACAATATGCTTAATGTGCACTTTTTGTTTGCGCGTTCCAGCAAAATTTGCATTATTGTTTTGCATATGTATGTTTAACTTTATGTAAGTGCTGTACGTGTCTCATCCTGTTGCTTAATCTTTTCTCAGCTCCATCCCTGTGTAATTCCATAGCTTATAGCTGCTGCCTAGTATTCCATGGTACTCATCCACCACATTTTTCCTACCCACTCTCTTGGGAATAGATACCTGGATAACTTCCAACTTTATGAGCCCCTAAATGCTGCAGCAAGGAATAGCTTGGTATGTGTTTACTTGCCCTCCTATGTAAACTTTGTAATGTATGCCATACCCATGATTGGAAGTGTTGGGTCAGCAAGTGAGTGAGTGTGTAATTTAAATATTGCATGTTCTCCAAAATGCCAAATCTGTCCACACTCCCATCAGCTGTGCATGAGGGGAAGCTGTACCCACTTCCCCACCAACACACGGCATGACCTCTTTATTTTTAAATGAAATATATCCTCTTGGGAGAGAGATGCATTACATAGATTTTTTTTTAATGAGGAAAAAGACATCTACACTCATTTTTCAATACTTCCCACAGCCATATTTATGTTTACATCATATCTCTACTATTTGATGGTATATTCATTGAAAAGCAGGTACTAAGTCCCAACAATTTTGTTATGGAATCATATTGTATATACAGAAGCACGGGTGAAAAAAGTGGAGTGAGTTTTGTCGAGCCTGCTTCTCAGCACTGATGATCTCTTCATCTTCCCCATGACTCAGTTTTCGATTGGTACCCTTGAAGTCTAACCTGTTTCTTTCTTTCTTTTTTTTTTTTTTTTGAGATGGAGTCTCGCTGTGTCACCCAGGCTGGAGTGCCATGGTGTGATCTCAGCTCACTGCAACCTCCGCCTCCCGGGTTCAAATGATTCTTCTGTCTCAGCCCCCTGAGTAGCTGGGACTACAGGCATATGCCACCATGTCCGGCTAACTTTTGTATTTTTAGTAGAGACGGGGTTTCACCATGTTGGTTAGGCTAGTCTCGAACTCCTGATCTACCCGCCTTGGCCTCCCAAAGTACTGGGATTACAGGCGTGAACCACCGCACCCGGCCCCTAATCTCAGTTTCTTCTCTTTGCTTGCAAATTGAGCTTATTCAAGGTTTTTAGGTTTCTGCTTAGTCGCTATGAAGAAAGCAGAAATGCCAACTCAATGGCTTCCAGTTTTTTAAACCATAACCTCACAGTATGCAATATATTTTACATGATTTAGTATATATCTCTGCATGTGATTGTGTGTACTTCATATATATATATGTATTTATGTATGTATATATATACATACACACATACACACACACAAACAGGATTCACTATTGTTTTCTGTGATGGAATATATTTTTAAATTTTTTTCATAAGAAATGCAGCACAGGCCGGGCGCGGTGGCTCACGCTTGTAATCCCAGCACTTTGGGAGGCCGAGGCGGGCGGATCATGAGGTCAGGAGATCGAGACCACGGTGAAACCCCGTCTCTACTAAAAATGCAAGAAAAATTAGCCGGATGTGGTAGCGGGCGCCTGTAGTCCCAGCTACTCCGGAGGCTGAGGCAGGAGAATGGCGTGAATCCGGGAGGCGGAGCTTGCAGTGAGCCGAGATCGCGCCACTGCACTCCAGCCTGGGCGACAGAGCGAGACTCCGTCTCAAAAAAAAAAAAAAAAAAAAAGAAATGCAGCACAGTGAAATACTACTACAACCTATCATTTTTTTTTTTTAAATGACAAAACTGATAATATATACCAAGTACTGGGAAGGATGTGAAACTACTGGAACTTTCATACGTTGCTTGGGAGGGTGCAAAATGCTACAGTATGACCCCACTCCTGGGTATTTATCCTAGAGAAATGAAAACACATTCACACAAAAGCTATACATGAATGTTTACAGCAGCTGCATTCATCATGACCTCAAACTGAAAACAACCTAAATTTCCTTCAAAGGGCAATTAGTTACACAAAATCTGCTACATCCACCCAATGGAATACTACTCGGTAATAAAAAAGAATGAACCATTGATACACACAACAACTTGAATGAATCTCAAGGGAATTATGTTGAGTAAAATAAGTCAGCTTCAAAAGGTTACACACCGTCCAATTCCATTGCTACGACAGCCTCTGAGAGACAAAAGTGTCATGATGAAGAGTAGATCAGTGGTTGTCGAGGGTTAGAGGGGAGGGAGGGTACTACAAAAGGATAGCCTGGTGGAGTTTTGGAAGGTTTTCTGATTGTGGCAGTGGTTACATGGATGTATACATGTGTTAAAATTCACACAACTACACCAAAAAGTGATGAAAAGTGATTGGAAAAAATGTTAAAGGGGAATTGGTGCAAATGAACTTAAGTAAAGCTGGACTGAAGTTGGCAGGTAGCACGGCAGCTGCTGGCAGAGAAGGAAACAAGATGGCAACACTGAACAAAGAAGGTCAAGCCCAGAGGTGTGAACAAGGATCATAGCCTGTGCTGAAGTCCTTGCAGGAGAGGTAAAGTGGTGCCAGATTCTCAGGGCAGAACAGGAGGCAAAACACCAGCCTTTGGGATGAGCAAGAGCTGGAACCTCCCAGCCGAGACAATTTTAATTCAATGTCATAAGTGTTAACTGAGCACCTATTAGTAGGCAGACACTGTTTGGGGCACTGGTGATATAATAATGAACAAGGCACCCAGGCCCTGACCTCATGGAGCTGATATTCTAGTGGGATGGGTGACAGGAGAGAAAATAAGATTTCAGTTAATTATAAGTGGTCTGTGTGTGTGTGTGTGTGTGTGTGTACTGAGTGTGAGCAGGCACTGTTTAGAATGAGTAGTCAGGGAAGCCTTCCTGAAGGAGGCAACACCAAGGGGTGGGCATTAAGGACAAGCTTCCTCTTACATCCTCCCTATGTGAAGAAAATACAGGCACTGAGTTATCAGATAATATAATTGCCTTAAAAAAGATGGTTGCAATTCATTAAGTTGATTTTTATGGTCACAAAATCAGGGCAGTCTGAAGTAAAACAATCTCAGCGCACTCCGTGGCAGATGACATTGGCCCATAATCACCGCTGGCTTCTGGCTTGGCCGATGGCATTGGTGGGTCCAGACCATTCCCTGCCATTGACTCTTGAGCTCATTCCCAATCATGTTCCCCTTGGAGCACTGAAGCAAATCTGATAACTCTGCCTGCATTTCCTTCACTTGGGGAGGATGTAAGAGGACACTTGTCCTTAATGCCCACTCCTTGGTGTTGCCTCCTTCAGGAAGGCTTCCCTGACTACTCATTTGCTCCTAAAGAATAACCAGAGAACAGGCTCTTGGAACTAACATACTTTTCAACAATGCCTTTAAATATAATTTAAAATGGCCTGATGATTCTTTAATTTTATGTGCACCAAAGGACTCCACATTGATTCTTTTAAGCACTTAATAGAACTTCTCCTGAACATTTTCTAGACTATGTCTAGCCTTTGAGTCAAAGTTTTATTATATCTGGTTGAAAAGGATTTCCACCCTCATCCCAGTAGGGTTGCTGAGAAAAGCAGGCAGCCTCGTGTTCTGTTTGGGGGATCTCCCATCTCCTGGTGGTGTACTGTGTACTCAGCATGCTTTCTTCGCTGTCTGTAACTTTATTGTTTAACCCCACAGCCCTTGGCCATTATCTAGGCCATTGGACCCCACAAGTCAGGTCACATCAGCTTTGAGAGCACCACTCAGCTCCCAGACCCACAATACTGAAAGCTGCTGGTGTCCACTGGATCTGGTGGATGTTTGTGAATCCCAGGATGCTCCGAGCTTGTCTTTCCTGCACCTCCCCTGTCACTCTCCCTGCTCACATTCAGGAAGGTCAAAGGGCCACCTCTGTTCTCTTACTGCACATCCCAGCGATCAGTATTTAAATTTGAGACTCTGCTTCTGCAATTCCCACAGCCCGCAAGCAAATCCAGTTGGCATTCTAGAGCTTGGCACTGACATGGAGGAAAAAAGTGGGGAAACACAGGCTGGACAAAGTGGTGGAAGAATAAGGTTAACTTTTCACTGTGTGTTTTCCAATGTGGTTTCCAGGAACGACTGCTGTAAAAACAGGGCAAGCCTGCCTGCTCTCTTGTTTTGATTTCTAACTTCAAGAGATAGCTCTGGAAACATCTATCAAGGCTTTGTTAATAAAAAACAAGGCTGGGCGTGGTGGCTCATGCCTGTAATCCCAGCACTTTGGGAGGCCGAGGCGGGCGGATCACGAGGTCAGGAGATCGAGACCGTCCTGGCTAACATGGTGAAACCCTGTCTCTACTAAAAATACAAAAAATTAGCCGGGCGAGGTGGCAGTCGCCTGTAGTCCCAGCTACGCAGGAGGTTGAGGCAGAAGAATGGCATGAACCCCGGGGGGTGGAGCCTGCAGTGAGCCGAGATCACGCCACTGCACTCTAGCCTGGGCAACAGTGAGACTCCGTCTCAAAAACAAAAAACAAAAAACAAACAAAAAAAATCCAAAACGGTCGGGCGTGCTGGCTCACGCCTGTAATCCCAGCACTTTGGGAGGCCAAGGCTGGCGGATCACGAGGTCAGGAGATCTAGACCATCCTGGGTAACACAGTGAAACCCTGTCTCTACTAAAAGAAAAGAAAAGAAAAGAAAAAAATTAGCCAGGCGTGGTGGCACGAGCCTGTAGTCCCAGTTACTCAGGAGGCTGAGGCAGGAAAATTGCTTCAACCTGAGAGGTGGGGCTTGCAGTGAGCCCAGATTGAGTCACTGCACTCCAGCCTGGGTGACAGAGCGAGACTCCATCTCAAAAACCAAAAAAAACGAAAACAAAAAAAACCAACGACAACAAAAAACCACACACACACAAAACCCTATCCTTATTCTTCAGTGCCCCGCCAGGGCTTATTTTCTTTGCGACAGAGTGTAGGGGAGTTTAGGTCATCATAACAGACCTGCCCTTGGCTCTGCAGAGGTCAGCATCTTTCTCATTTTCTTTGCCCACGTTCCTACATCAGTCTAGCTTGAGTTCATCTCTCATCTCTTTAATGAAGCCTCCCCTGACCGCATTGTTTAATACTTAGCCTGCCCCCACAAGCTCCCTCGACATGCCTACCTTGCTCTACTTCTTCTGTTCCCTATGCTCCCAAAACATAAAACATTTATTCCCTGCTAATATAACACAAAATACCCTTTACATTTTGATGATGATTTACTGTCTGTCTCCGTCCCCACTCCAGTCCCCAGGATATAAACTCTACAGGGGTGGACATTTTTATGTTCCTTGGAAAGTGGAATATCCAATCATCTTGCTGGATTTTCTACACAATATCCAACAACTGGTTTGCATTATATTTTAAATTCTGATGATATGATCCCTGCCCAAATAATTTACTCACAAAAAGAAATTAGTTAAGCCAGCTGTTTATTGTCCTATTGACCTGTGCTGTACAATGTAGTAGCCACTAGTCACATGTGGCTATTTAAATTTAAATTAATTAAAATTAAAAAAAATTAAAAAATCAATTCCTTATTCACATCAGCCTTATTTCAGGTGTTTGGAAGCCACATGGGGATAGTGGCTACTGTTGTGAGAGGCACAGATATAAAACGCTTCCATCATAGTGGAAAGTTCTATTGGACAGTGCTGCTATAATTGAATCCATTTCAATTTATTGGACGTTTTACTTTTATTCAATTGGTAACTATTTATTACTACTTTGGGTAAAACACTCTGATAAGAATCACGAGAAATACTCAGGGAGGATTCAGGGGCCCCTCCTCTGAGTATGTAAGTGTGACGATAAATATAATATAAAGATACATACACAAGAGTTTTCAGGTAGTTTCAGATAATGTGCTTCAAGGAAAGGAGAGATTCACATTTTCCAATGACCTGGCTTTTTCCCATAGGCAGAGGAGCCAACATCTCCAGTGGAAAATAAATTCAGGTCACAATAGGAAATAAAAGAAAGCTTCTTAGAGTAGGTAGGTCTGAAACAGAAAACTGCCCATAACCTCAGTTCTGAAGCACAGAAAACTGAACACCTTGATAAAAAGGAAGAGAATCCACAGAAGGTTATATTTTGGTGGAAAAGCTAACTCCAAACAGGGAAATTCAAAGCTATGGTTCCCTACGTTCTATGGGTTCTGCTCTTGCTTCTCCTTCACCTTTGCCTTGGGACAAGCAGCCCCCACACCTGCAGACACAAACATTTCTGGTCCTGAAGTCCCCTGCCTGAGCAGAGCTGAGAAAAGCTGGAGAGGGCTAACAGAATCTGGAGGCTTGCTTCTCCAAGCCTTCCCTTCCAAGGCTGGGAATTAAAGTTCAAAGGGGGTCTTCCCCTCATGCTGCTTCTTCCTGCAGGGCAAAGCTTGCAGGCTTGACCTAAAGAGCTATGTCAATGGATGATGAGTAATTGAATGTGATTTTTCAGATACCTGAAATTTTCCACCCTGGGCTTCTTCACCCCTTTCCCTAGCCCACAGGGCTGACTCACATTGACCTGGGTTTTTCCCATAGGCAGAGGAGTCAACATCTCCAGTGGAAAATAAACTCAGGTCAAAAGAACAAGGCATGTGAGGAGCACAATTATTTCCAAAGAAAAAAGGTTAAATTTCCAAGAGTTAAGGTGGCTTTCTAATGCTGCTACTATGAGTCAGTCATTTTCCTGGGTAGTTACTCTGCTACTGTTCAGATAGCCTCCGTGGGCTCTGTATTAGTCTGTTCTCACAGTCCTATGAAGAAATACCTGAGACTGGGTAATTTATAAAGCAAAGAGGTTTAATTGGTTTACGGTTCTGCAGGCTGTACAGAAAGTATAGCAGCAGCTTCTGCTTCTGGGGGGGCGCCTCAGGAAACTGACAATCATGGCAGAAGGCAAAGGGGAAACAGGCACTTCTTACATGGCTGTAGCAGAAGGAAGAGGGAGAGGGAAAGTGCTACATACTTTTAAACAACCGGACCTCATGAGAACCCACTCACTATACAGTACCAACGGGGATGGTACTGAACCATTCATGAGAACTCTGCCCATTGATCCAATCACCTCCCACCATGCCCCACCACCAACACTGGGGATTACTATTGAACCTGAGATTTGAGTGCGGACATAGATCTAAGCCATATCAGATAAAGTGGTTTCTATATCAGGCTCCATTGGCTACCAGTATCTTGGTAAGCTGAATCTCCTGTGGTTTACAGCAGAGGTCAGCAAACTATGGCCCATGGTCCAAATCTGGTCCACCACCCGTTTTCCATAGTTTGTGAGCTATGCATTATTTTTACACTTTTAAATAGTAGAAAGAAGTTGAAAGAGGAAAAGTATTTTATGACACATGAACATTTTATGAAATTCAAATTTCAGTATCCATAAATAAAGTTATGTTGGAGCACAGCCATACTCATTTGACTACTGTAATGCCTATGGCAGCTTTTGTACTACAGCAGCAGAGTTGGGTAGTTGTAACAAAGACCACATGGCACCTGCAAAGCCTGAAATATTTACTACCTGGCTCTTATAGGAAAAGTTTGCCAATCCTGGTCTGCACCATCTATTTCTCACAGCACCAACTAATAATAGTAACAACCTCTTCATGTTTCTAAAGCACTTTATGGTTGACAAATCACTTCTATGTGCATCATTTCCACCACTGTTTTGAACGGCCCTGGACTGTGCTAGAGCCCCGGACAGCTGATGCTGCTTCACAGAGAATCATGAATCCACAAAGCTAAGACCCCAAATAAGGCACTAGGAAGCAGAAACAGGTCAAAGGCATTTTTCACAAAGGCAATATTCCATATTGCAATTGGAGGCATTTTGGCATAGACTAGAGAATGAAGCAGTTAAATGGAAGGAAAAAATCGGACCCATGCAGTGTAATAACACAACTAAAACAAAATTGAAAAAAGCTTGTAATTTCAGGACTTAAAACCCTTGCTTAATTAAGTTCTTCTTCCTAATTGGGTCTCCATCATTTTATATCATTTAGAGGTATGTCATAATTTCACAATTCTTACACGTAGCCTAAGAATGCAACTAATCAAACAAAATTCATTTCTTATCTAGTCACATGGGACACCCTGAAATAAGTTTGGGAGAATTATCATATGTTCTTACATGCTGAGCACAGCAAATCAAGTATAATATAGTTTTATATACATTCAGATCATCCAGGCCATCATTTATTCAGCATCTATTATGTCTCTAAGCATTGTTAAGCACTACTAGATACTATTCTAAGATAAAACTGTTATAAAAATAAACACATGCCCTGATTCAGAGGCGTTCATTTCCTTTTTGAGGAGACACACCGGCATGCCCCTAACACAGTGTGACTGATGTTGTAGCAAGTGGTGTATGAAGTGCTTTGGGAACAACGATTAAGAACTATGTAATTCTCCTAGATTTGTGTGGACACGAGGGTTAGGAAAGGCTCCATAGAGGAGATGCCCTATGAGCTGGGCCTAGATGCTTAGGGGTTGACTAGAGAGACACAATATCGGGAAGGGAGGATGAGAGGATCCTGGACAAGGCCCTCTGTGATGAAAGGACCTGCTCCCCACTGGATCCCGGGTGCCTGGCACAGTGCTGCCCCATCCTATGTGCTCAGTAATAAAATATCTGTTGAGTGAATGAATGTGATGTGCTTGGAGGTGGCAATGATCCAGGTGAGGTGGGGAGCACACGTATGTGTTTGCATGCAGTGTGTGTGTGTATTTGTGTGTGTGTCAGGGTGAGGGAGTGTGGCAGGTACTGTTAATGTCTACCCAATATCCATCACTCTACTTGTTAACAGAACCTTGATTTTTTTTCCAGTTATCCAGTCTTCAGGGAAGATGACTCTGTCTCAACTCAGAATAAATCCTGACTAGCCTAAATCAATCATAAAATTCCTATTCCCCTTGAAGTAATTGGCGTAGACAGGGGCATGCAATCTATTCCAGCTGATGAGTTGCAAGGGGAAGGACTATTGAAGGGCTGCTTGAAGGGTTTCTTTGTTCTTTAAAAGACACACACACAAGTAAGAGACAGTGCATCCTCCTCTGTCGAATGCTATTGTGTCTGGATGTGACTCCTGCAGTGATCTTGTAGTCATGAAGGGAGCTAACCTGAGGACCAAGCTAATACTTCAAAAATGACTATATCAAAAGATGCAAAGATCTTGTCCTTGATGGGGTCATCAAGCCATTAAGTAAACCAACTTAGAGCTTCCTACACTTCTGATTTTCCTCCAAAGTGAGACAATTAATTTCTTCCTTTATAGGACACAGTTGAGTAAGGATTTTCTATTACTGGTTCTAAGAGCCAAAGACATTTTAACACATTGGTCAGCTGTGTATATAAGGTGAGGGTGAGGTTGGGGAGGTAGGTTGAGGCAGGCTGCAAAGGCTACATGCTGGGTTGAGGAGTCTGTTTTTTTTTTCCCATAGGATCCTGGGGTGCGCTGCACAAGAGGAATTAAAACAGGCAAGGGCTTTAGAACGGCAACCTTGACTGCAAGATGTGACAATGGCTTAGAGGGAAGGAGTGAAACTAGGCAGATCATCGGGGGGATGGCTATGAAATCATCTAGGCAAGAGGGAAAGTAGACCTGGTCCTGGCCTCACTGAGGAAACAGAGAAGAAGGAGTGGGATTTGAAAGACATTTCAGAGATATAATAAGCAATGCTTGCAATACAAAACTGATAATATACTGTTCTAAAAATATGGTTTATGGCACATAAGACATTTCTGGTAACTTTCTGAATGTGTTTTATTAGTTTTACAAATTTAACATGATATCCAAATAATTTCCTGGTTGGACATTTGGAGCCCTTTGTCCCCCCATCCTTTTGAGAGGAGCAGAGCCCTTACCTATGGAGCATGTCTTGTGCTGTATTCTATATTAAGTGTGGGCTTGAAGAGGGATGGTCCAGTAGTGAGGTGTCGAGAGTCGTGCACTGGGTAGTTTGACTACATGGAGCTGGCTGGCAAATCATGGCAGAAATGTTCCTTAAGAAAGATGGTAAAAACAATTGGAAGATGGCCAAATAGGAACAGCTCTGGTCTACAGATCCCAGCGTGAGCAACGCAGAAGATGGGTGATTTCTGCATTTCCATCTGAGGTACTGGGTTCATCTCACTGGGGAGTGCCAGAGAGTAGGTGCAGGACAGTGGGTGCAGTGCACTGTGCGTGAGCTGAAGCAGGGCGAGGCATCACCTCACCCCGGAAGCGCAAGGGGTCAGGGAGTTCCCTTTCCTAGTCAAAGAAAGCGGTGACAGATGGCACCTGGAAAATCGGGTCACTCCCACCCTAATACTGCGCTTTTCCAACAGCTTAAAAAATGGCACACCAGGAGATTATATCCCGCACCTGGCTCAGAGGGTCCTACGCCCACGGAGTCTCACTCATTGCTAGCACAGCAGTCCGAGGTCAAACTGCAAGGCAGTAGCAAGGCTGGGGGAGGGGTGCCTGCCATTGGTGAGTTAGTTGTTTGATTAGGTAAACAAAGCCTCCAGGAAGCTCGAACTGCGTGGAGCCCACTACAGCTCAAGGAGGCCTGCCTGCCTCTGTAGGCTCCACATAGGGGGCAGGGCACAGACAAACAAAAAGACAGGAGTAACCTCTGCAGACTTAAATGTCCCTCTCTGACAGCTTTGAAGAGAGTAGTGGTTCTCCCAGCACACAGCTGGAGATCTGAGAAAGGGCAGACTGCCTCCTCAAGTGGGTCCCTGACCCCCGAGTAGCCTAACTGGGAGGCACCCCCCAGCAGGGGTGGACTGACAACTCACATGGCCATGTACTCCTCTGAGACAAAACTTCCAGAGGAACGATCAGGCAGCAGCATTTGTGGTTCACCAACATCCGCAGTTGTGCAGCCACTGCTGCTGATACCCAGGCAAACAGGGTCTGGAGTGGACCTCTAGCAAACTCCAACAGACCTGCAGCTGAGGGTCCTGTCCATTAGAAGGAAAACTAACAAACTGAAAGGACATCCACACCAAAAACCCATCTGTACGTCACCATCATCAAAGACCAAAGGTAGATAAAACCAGAAAGATGGAAAAAAAAAAGAGTAGAAAAACTGGAAACTCTAAAAATCAGAGCGCCTCTCCTCCTCCAAAGGAACACAGCTCCTCACCAGCAACGGAACAAAGCTGGACAGAGAATGACTTTGATGAGTTGAGAGAAGAAGGCTTCAGACGATCAAACTACTCCGAGTGACAGGAGGAAATTCGAACCAATGGCAAAGAAGTTAAAAGCTTTGAAAAAAAATTAGATGAATGGATAACTAGAATAACCAATGCAGAGAAGTCCTTAAAGAACCTGATGGAGGTGAAAACCAAGGCACGAGAGCTACGTGATGAATGCAGAAGCCTCAGTAGCCGATGCGATCAACTGGAAGAAAGGGTATCAGTGATGGAAGATGAAATGAATGAAATGAAGCAAGAAGAGAAGTTTAGAGAAAAAAGAATAAAAAGAAATGAACAAAGCCTCCAAGAAATATGGGACTATGTGAAAAGACCAAATCTACGTCTGATTGGTGTACGTGAAAGTGACAGGGAGAATGGAACCAAGTTGGAAAACACTCTGCAGGATATTATCCAGGAGAACTTCCCCAATCTAGCAAGGCAGGCCAACATTCAAATTCAGGAAATACAGAGAATGCTACAAAGATACTCCTCGAGAAGAGCAACTCCAAGGCACATAATTGTCAGATTCACCAAAGTTGAAATGAAGGAAAAAATGTTAAGGGCAGCCAGAGAGAAAGGTCAGGTTACCCACAAAGGGAAGCCCATCAGACTAACAGCTGATCTCTTGGCAGAATCTCTACAAGCCAGAAGAGAGTGTGGACCAATATTCAACATTCTGAAAGAAAAGAATTTTCAACCCAGAATCTCATATCCAGCCAAACTAAGCTTCATAAGTGAAGGAGAAATAAAATCCTTTACAGACAAGCAAATGCTGAGAGATTTTGTCACACCAGGCCTGCCCTAAAAGAGCTCCTGAAGGAAGCACTAAACATGGAAAGGAACAACTGGTACCAGCCACTGCAAAAACATGCCAAATTGTAAAGACCATCGAGGCTAGGAAGAAACTGCATCAACTAATGAGCAAAATAACCAGCTAACATCATAATGACAGGATCAAATTCACACATAACAATATTAACCTTAAATGTAAATGGGCTAAATGCTCCAATCAAAAGACACAGACTGGCAAATTGGATAAAGAGTCAAGAACCATCAGTATGCAGTATTCAGGAAACACATCTCATGTGCAGAGACACACATAGGCTCAAAATAAAGGGATGCAGGAAGATCTACCAAGCAAATGGAAAGCAAAAAAGGGCAGGGGTTGCAACCCTAGTCTCTGATAAAACAGACTTTAAACCAACAAAGATCAAAAGAGACAAAGAAGGCCATTACATAATGGTAAAGGGATCAATTCAACAAGAAGAGCTAACTATCCTAAATATATATGCACCCAATACAGGAGCACCCAGATTCATAAAGCAAGTCCTTAGTGACCTACAGAGAGACTTAGACTCCTACACAATAATAATCGGAGACTTTAACACCCCACTGTCAACATTAGACAGATCAATGAGACAGAAAGTTAACAAGGATACCCAGGAATTGAACTCAGCTCTGCACCAAGCGGACCTAATAGACATCTACAGAACTCTCCACCCCAAATCAACAGAATATACATTCTTTTCAGCACCACACCACACCTACTCCAAAATTGACCACATAGTTGGAAGTAAAGCACTCCTCAGGAAATGTAAAAGAACAGAAATTATAACAAACTGTCTCTCAGACCACAGTGCAATCAAACTAGAACTCAGGATTAAGAAACTCACTCAAAACCACTCAACTACATGGAAACTGAACAACCTCCTCCTGAATGACTACTGGGTACATAATGAAATGAAGGCGGAAATAAAGATGTTCTTTGAAACCAATGAGAACAAAGACACAACATACCAGAATCTCTGGGACACATTCAAAGCAGTGTGTAGAGGGAAATTTATAGCACTAAATGCCCACAAGGGAAAGCAGGAAAGATCTAAAATTGACACCCTAATATCACAATTAAAAGAACTAGAGAAGCAAGAGCAAACATATTCAAAAACTAGCAGAAGGCAAGAAATAACAAAGATCACAGCAGAACTGAAGGAAATAGAGACACAAAAAACCCTTCAGGTTTTTTGAAGTGAACTGAAGGAAATAGAGACACAAAAAACACTTCAGGAATCCAGGTGCTGGTTTTTTGAAAAGATCAACAAAATTGATAGATGCTAGCAAGACTAATAAAGAAGAAAGGAGAGAAGAATCAAATACACACAATAAAAAATGATAAAGGGGATATCACCACCAATCCCACAGAAATACAAACTACCATCAGAGAATACTATAAACACCTCTATGCAAATAAACTAGAAAATGTAGAAGAAATGGATAAATTCCTTGACACATACATCCTCCCAAGACTAAACCAGGAAGAAGTTGAATCTCTGAAGACACCAATAAGAGGCTCTGAAATTAAGGCAATAATCAATAGCTTACCAACCAAAAAAATCCAGGACCAGATGGATTCACAGCCAAATTCTACCAGAGGTACAACGAGGAGCTGGTACCATGCCTTCTGAAACTATTCCAATCAATAGAAAAAGAGGGAATCCTCCCTAACTCATTTTATGAGGCCAACATCATCCTGATACCAAAGCCTGGCAGAGACACAACCAAAAAAGAGAATTTCAGACCAATATCCTTGATGAACATTGATGCAAAAATCCTCAATAAAATACTGGCAAACCGAATCCAGCAGCACATCAAAAAGCTTATCCACCATAAACAAGTGGGCTTCATTCCTGGGATGCAAGGCTGGTTCAACATACGCAAATCAATAAATGTAATCCAGCACATAAACAGAACCAATGGTAAAAACCACATGATTATCTCAATAGATGCAGAAAAGGCCTTTGACAAAATTCAACAGCCCTTCATACTAAAAACTCTCAATAAATTAGGTATTGATGAGACATATCTCAAAATAATAAGAGCTATCTATGACAAACCCACAGCCAATATCATACTGAATGGGCAAAAACTGGAAGCATTCCCTTCGAAAACAGGCACAAGACAGGGATGCCCTCTCTCACCACTCCTATTCAACATAGTGTTGGAAGTTCTGGCCAGGTAATCAGGCAGAAGAAGGAAATAAAGGGTATTCAATTAGGAAAAGAGGAAGTCAAACTGTCCCTGTTTGCAGATGACACGATTATATATCTAGAAAACCCCATCGTCTCAGCCCAAAATCTCCTCAAGCTGATAAGCAACTTCAGCAAAGTCTCAGGATACAAAATCAATGTACAAAAACCACAAGCATTCTTATACACCAATAACAGACAAACAGAGAGCCAAATCATGACTCAACTCTCATTCACAATTGCTTCAAAGAGAATAAAATACCTAGGAATTCAACTTACAAGGGATGTGAAGGACCTCTTCAAGGAGAACTACAAACCACTGCTCAATGAAATAAAAGAGGATACAAACAAATGGAAGAACATTCCATGCTCATGGGTAGGAAGAATCAATATCGTGAAAATGGCCATACTACCCAATGTAATTTATACATTCAATGTCATCCCCATCAAGCTACCAACGACTTTCTTCACAGAATTGGAAAAAACTACTTTAAAGTTCATATGGAACCAAAAAAGAGCCTGCATCGCCAAGTCAATCCTAAGCCAAAAGAACGAAGCTGGAGGCATCACGCTACCTGACTTCAAATTATACTACAAAGCTACAGTAACCAAAACAGCATGGTACTGGTACCAAAACAGAGATATAGACCAACGGAACAGAACAGAGCCCTCAGAAATAATGCTGCATATCTACAACTATCTGATCTTTGACAAACCTGACAAAAACAAGCAATGGGGAAAGGATTCCCTATTTAATAAATGGTGCTGCGAAAACTGGCTAGCCATATGTAGAAAGCTGAAACTGGATTCCTTCCTTACACCTTATACAAAAATTAATTCAAAATGGATTAAAGACTTAAAGTTAGACCTAAAACCATAAAAACCATAGAAGAAAACCTAGGCAATACCATTCAGGACATAGGCATGGGCAAGAATTTCATGTCTAAAACACCAAAAGCAATGGCAACAAAAGCCAAAATTGACAAATGGGATCTAATTAAACTAAAGAGCTTCTGCACAGCAAAAGAAACTACCATCAGAGTGAACAGGCAACCTACAAAATGGGAGAAAATTTTTGCAACCTAGTCATCTGACAAAAGGCTAATATCCAGAATCTACAATGAACTCAAACAAATTTAGAAGAAAAAAGCAAACAACCCCATCAGAAGCCAAAAAACACATAAAAAAATGCTCATCATCACTGGCCATCAGAGAAATGCAAATCAAAACCACAATGAGATACCATCTCACACCAGTTAGAATGGCCATCATTAAAAAGTCAGGAAACCACAGGTGCTGGAGAGGATGTGGAGAAATAGGAACACTTTTACACTGTTGGTGGGACTGCAAACTAGTTCAACCATTGTGGAAGTCAGTGTGGTGATTCCTCAGGGATCTAGAACTAGAAATACCATTTGACCCAGCCATCCCATTACTGAGTATATACCCAAAGGACTATAAATCATGCTGCTATAAAGACACATGCACACGTATGTTTATCGCGGCACTATTCACAATAGCAAAGACTTGGAACCAACCTAAATGTCCAACAACGACAGACTGGATTAAGAAAATGTGGCACATATACACCATGGAATACTATGCAGCCATAAAAATGATGAGTTCATGTCCTTTGTAGGGACATGGATGAAACTGGAAACCATCATTCTCAGCAAATTATCGCAAGGACAAAAAACCGAACACCGTATGTTCTCACTCATAGGTGAGAATTGAACAATGAGAACACATGGACACAGGAAGGGGAACATCACACACTGGGGACTGTTGTGGGGTGGGGGTGGGGGGAGGGATAGCATTAGGAGATATACCTAATGCTAAATGACGAGTTAATGGATGCAGCACACCAACATGGCACATGTATACATATGTAACAAACCTGCACATGTACCCTAAAACTTAAAGTATAATAAATAAATAAAAAGATGGTAGAGAAGAGAGAAGAGAATTCATAAGTGGGTAGGTGGCCATGCTGCAAGCCACAGAATGACCCAAAAGAAACAGAGAATTGAACCCTGGAGCAACAAAGCACACGGGAGGGGACAATAAACATGGAGGAAAATGCATTCATTTATTAATCTTGTGATGTAAGACTCTAGTCTTTTCTTTAACCATGCATCTCCATTTTGGAATTTGGGGTATATTTTTTTAAGTGAACTATATCCATAATGCATCACCGATGATGTGTAGTTTCTGTGTATTTAAAGTGGGGCAAAAATTTTAAAAATACTTGCAGATCAGTTTGAATGTAGAATTTTTAAGATTGTTCTAATATTTTCTCCAATGTTTTATAGTTGCCTAATCTAACAGTAAAATAGTTTTAGCATGTCAACTTTACTGAGTCTTTCCAAAGCATTCATCTTTTTTGTGTTCATCAATACAGCACCTCTTTATTTTCACAGTATTATTTGATGAGTTTAATAATATTTAATAAATTAAATTATGTAATTTTGGGAATAATACTCATAAAACAAACCCAAATGATTCTAGATAAACAGAATTCAACTTGAGGAAGTAGAAGTGCACAGGCAAAGTCAAGATTAGCCCACTGGCCATTAGTGTTCAGAGTGTGGGGCATCTACTAGTATAGTTCATAGGAATGAAGTGAGTACAGTAATCTGATAAGTGGTCAACTGGAAATTAATCAATAAAACTCCTAGAATACCTAATAATAAATTCAACCAATGAGTCGTTCTTGGTAGGTTTACTGCCTCTAACTCTCTGTCTATCAAAATAACTATTTAAATGAAAGGTTTTCAGTGCTGGCTGCACATTAGAGTCATTTGGAACTTTGAAAAAAATAATGCTTGTGCGTTTTCTCCCCAGGCAAATTAAATCAGAATCTCTAGGGTAGGATCCTGGCATTGGTATTTTTTTCAGAGTGCCCCAGTAAATGCTAATATGCAGCCAGATTTGAGAACCACTGAATAAGATCAAACAGCTTACATAGTGAAAATTAATTCAACTTAGCATAGAAACGTTTATATGAACCATTTGAGATCTAAATTTTAAAATGCATTTTATTACAGTTAAATTGAGTTACTATTGGAATTAATAAAATTCATTCAGGTAAATTTTTCCTCAGTAACATGCTCTTTGCAAACCATTTTGTGGACTAGATGAGACTTTTAATTTAATATTTTAAGTGTCTGTGGATAAATAACTGGAACTTCTTGGAGCCCTTGAAAACAGCTTATACACTTTCTTCAGCAGCATTTCTAAAGCTCTCTCCTGCTGTGGCACATATAGTAGATAATGTGTGCGTGTTTGACATTCCCATGAAACCTCAGAAGCTTCTCAGGAAGTTTTAACCAATAACACTGAAAATACCCAACTGCTAATGATACGTCATAATGATCACTTGTTGAATATTTGGTCTTAGGTAAGTGAGGCTGTGGGTCTTTGGCAATTATATTTAGATAGCACTATTTTTTCCTTCCAAAAAAAATCATAATTTGAGTAAGAAAATTATGTTATTCTAGGGATAATCTTTAGTCAACCACCCTCACTCTTACTTATTTTTAATGGGAATTATTTGCACTTGTGGGTAATCTTTAAAAATATTACTTTTAATCTCACAATGAATTAAGATGCAATTGAGATTAAAACCTGCTACCTTGAACTATAACAGAGCCTTGACATTTGGCAGGCTTGACATCTGTAAACTTGGCAGTCATGGAATTAGTGACTGAGGATCTATTCCACACAGTGATTTTTGCTGAGGCATAAATTTGAATCCTATGGACAGCAAGGCTAGTGTATGGGAGTGAATCCATTAGCTAGTGAGTGCAGCACTGCCCAACCCCTCATGTCAAAGTAGCATTAACATTTTCTGCTTGACTTCAGAGTTCCTGTAATCCTTGGGAACAGAGAAAAGTAAGTTTGAGGATAACGGCCCCAGAAAAAAACATCAATTGCTGCTGATGGCAGTAAGAAGACAAGTTGTCTGAGAATAAGCATCCTTTGCCAGGTTCATACGTGACTATAATCATTAAGAATATGGAGATCCTGGAACTATAAAACTATTTGCTCCAGGACACTGGTTTAGGCAAAGATTTTATGGCTAAGACTGCAAAAGCACCGGCAACACAGCAAAAATGGACAAATGGGACTATATTAAACTAAAAAAGCTTCTGTACAGCAAAGGAAACAATCAACAGAATGAAGAGACAACCTGTTCAATGAAGGAAAATATATGCAAACTATTCATTCAACAAGGGACTAATTTCTAGAATATACGAGGAACTCAACAAAACACAAAAAAACACCAAATAATCCCACTAAAAAGTGGGCAAAGTATCTGAATAGACATTTATCAAAAGAAGACACACAAGTGGCCAACAGGTATATGAAAATATTCTCAACATCACTAATCATCAGGGAAATGCAAATTATTATAAGACCACCATGAGATATCATCTTACCACAGTTAGAATGGCTATTATCAAAAAGACCAAAAGTAAGAGATGCTGGTGAGGATGTAGACAGAAAGGAATTCTTGTACACTGTTGATGGGAAGGTAAATTTGTACAGCCATTATGGAAAACAGTATACAGGTTTCTCAAAAAACTAAAAATGGAACTAGCATACAATCCAGCAATCCCACCACTGGGTATTTATCCAAATGATAGGAACTCAGCATATTAAAGGGATACCTGCACCATGTTTATTGCAGCACTGTTCACAATAGCCAAGACATGAAATCAACCTGCATGTCCATCAACAGATGAATGGATTAAAAAAGTGTGGTATATACCCAATGGAATACTGTTCAACCATAAAAAAAAAATAAAATCATGTCATTTGCAGTAACATGGATGGAACTGGAGGTCATTATGTTGAGTGAAATCAGTCAGGCACAGAAAGACAAATATCTCATGTCTTCATTCATATGTGGGAACTAAAAACTTTAATCTCACAGAGGTAGAGAGAGAGAGTAGAATGAAATTGGGAAAGGTATGTGTAGGGGGAGAGGATGAAGAGAGGTTGGTTAATGGGTACAAACATACAGCTAAATAGAAGAAATAAGTTCTAGTATTTGATAACAGAAGGGTGAGTATAGTTAATAACATATTGTATATTTCAAAATAGCGAGAAGATTTGAAATGTTCCCAACACAAAGAAATGACAAATTTTTAAAGTGATTGGATATCATAAATACCCCAATTTGATCATTACATATTTTATACATGTATCAGAATATCATATGCACCCCATAAATATGTACAAATATTATGAATCGATAAAAAATTTAAAAAAGAAAGGTCACTCAAAATTTTTCCTTCCACCTGATTGCATTGTACAGAAGGAATTTAAAGTTCCATCACCATTCACCAGTGCCTCCAGACACATTCCAGTTGAATATGAGGGATGTACTATCTCTTAAACACTCCTTTTACAATTTTGTTTTTACGGTGAATTTGCATGACTCTGAAGAAAGGGTTGGCAGACTCAGTCTAATTGCATAAATTCCAGATTAATGAAGCCTGATTTATTGAGGTTTCATGCCCTCAAGTCTAGCTTAATCCTTGTCACCGGTGTTGGTGATGTCTTTCCTAAAGAGGCTCATTCCTCGGGGCACAGCCAGCCCCACTAGGCCATGTTACAGCTTGCTCTTCCTTCTTCACAACTCTGAGGTGGGCGGATCACCTGAGGTCGGGAGTTTGAGACCAGCCTGGCCAACATGGTGAAACCTTGTCTCTGCTAAAAACACAAAAAATTAGCCCGGCATAGTAATGCACGGCTGTAATCCCAGCTACCACGCGGGATGCTGAGGTGGAAGAATTGCTTGAACTCTGGAGGTGGAGGTTGCAGTGAGCTGAGATTGTGCCATCACACTCCAGCCTGTGAGACAGAGCGAGCCTCTGTCTCAGAAAAAACAACAAAAAACTAAAACAAACAAACAAAAAACAACAACCATGTAATGAGATTGTTCTTTGTTCTTACATTAATATATGTGGAAGTTCATGCAGAATTGTATTTTCTCTCAACCAACTTTTATTTGCCCTGCCTCATCCTTTTCTGTCTTAGGAGCTCTATTGAAAACTGAACCATGGTAGGATATCTAGGTCAGCTTTTCTGCCCAACTAAAACTACATTGCATCCCGGTCTGGCAGCAAGCACATAGGCCCTATGGGCTTTTTAAGGCTCTGCAAAAATGTCTGGGACCTGAAAAAATATGATGGGCTAGTGACATTGTTTGGTTTTTCAAGAACACAAAAGGAGAATCAGAGAAATTGGGGCTGTATATGGGGATATATGGTCAGGGAAGGTTTTTTTTTTTTTTTTTTAACAGGGGATACTTAGGCATGTGTGTACACTGGTGAGATCGGTGCAGCAGGGAGACAGAAAAGGATGAGGCAGGGCAAATAAAAATTGGTTGTAGGAGTGAAGTCCCTGAGGAGGCATGAGAGGAGGGGAGGCACATCATGTGGGGCCATGGTGCGAGGTCTCACAGAGTTCATTTAATGTAGGCTTAAAACTTTTCTTTAAATCTTGGGTTCAAATCCTCTCTGCCAGTTTGTAGAAATGTGGGAATTTGTGCAAGTGAACCTCTTCAAGTGGCTGTTTCCTCATGTGTAAAATGGAGATAAATAAGGTCCCAAATTCATTGATTGTTGCAAATATTCAAGTTAATAACACATGCTATTAGCTTAAGCACAGTACTTGCAATAAAGTAAGCATGCAGTAATGATTAGCTGTAACAATAATAATTATTGACAGTATTAGGCACAGGACTGGGGAAGCAAGATGATAAAAAGATGTATAAACCACCAATAATCTTGTAATCACCTGTAATCCTAGCATTTTGGGAGGCTGATGTGGGAGGATCACTTAAGAACAGGAGTTCAAGACCAGTCTGGCAGCATAGCAAGACCCCATCTCTATAAAATAAAAAATTAGACATTAAGAGTTGAGATTTCGAGGGTGGAGCCAAGATGGCCGAATAGGAACAGCTCCTGTCTCCAGCTCCCAGCCCCAGCGACACAGAAGACGGGTGATTTCTGCATTTCTGCTTGAGGTACCGGTTTCGTCTCACTAAGGAGTGCCTAACAGTGGGTTCAGGACAGTCGGTGAAGCGCACTGTGCGCGAGCCGAAGCAGGGAGAGGCATTGCCTCACTCGGGAAGCGCAAGGGGTCAGGGAGTTCCCTTTCCTAGTCAAAGAAAGGGGAAACAGACGGCACCTGGAATATCGGGTCAGTCCCGTCCTAATACTGCGCTTTTCCAACGGGCCTGGAAAACGGCACACTACGAGATTGTGTCCCGCACCTGGCTCGGAGGGTCCTATGCCCACAGAGTCTTGCTGATTGCTAGCACAGCAGTCTGAGATCACGCTGCAAGGTGGCAACGAGGCTGGGGGAGGGGCGCCCGCCATTGCCCAGGCTTGCTTAGGTAAACAAAGCAGCCAGGAAGCTCGAACTGGGTGGAGCCCACCACAGCTCAAGGAGGCCCGCCTGCCTCTGTAGGCTCCACCTCTGGGGGCAGGGCACAGACAAACAAAAACTCAGCGAGAACCTCCACAGCCTTAAATGTCCCTGTCTGACTGACAGCTTTGAAGAGAGTAGTGGTTCTCCCAGCACGCAGCTGGAGATCTGAGAACGGACAGACTGCCTCCTAAAGTGGGTCCCTCACCCCTGAGCAGCCTAACTGGGAGGCACCCCCCCAGTAGGGACAGACTGACACCTCATTCAACCGGGTACTCCTCTGAGACAAAACTTTCAGAGGAACTATCAGACAGCTGAATTTGTGGTCTCACGAAAATCCGCTGTTCTGCAGCCACCGGTGCTGACACCCAGCCAAACAGGGTCTGGAGTGGACCTCTAGTAAACTCCAACAGACCTGCAGCTGAGGGTCTTCTCTGGTAGAAGGAAAATTAACAAACAGAAAGGACATCCACACCAAAAACCCATCTGTACATCACCATCATCGAAGACAAAAAGTAGACAAAACCACAAAGATGGGGAAAAAACAGACCAAAAATCTGGAAACTCTAAAAAACAGAGCACCTCTCCTCCTCCAAAGGAACGCAGTTCCTCACCAGCAATGGAACAAAGCTGGATGGAGGATGACTTTGATGAGTTGAGAGAAGAAGGCTTCAGACGATCAAACTACTCTGAGCTACGAGAGGAAATTCAAAACAATAGCAAAGAAGTTAAAAACTTTGAAAAAAAATTAGAAGAATGGATAACTAGAATAACCAATGGAGAGAAGGGCTTAAAGGAGATGATGGAGCTGAAAGCCAAGTTTCGAGAACTACGCGAAGAATGCAGAAGCCTCAGTAGCAGATGTGATCAACTGGAAGAAGGGTATCGCTGATAGAAGATGAAATGAATGAAATGAAGAGAGAAGGGAAGTTTAGAGAAAAAAGAATAAAAAGAAATGAACAAAGCCTCCAAGAAATTTGGGACTATGTGAAAAGACCAAACCTACGTCTGATTGGTGTACCTGAAAATGATGGGGAGAATGGAACCAAGTTGGAAAACACTCTGCAAGATATTATCCAGGAGAACTTCCCCAATCTAGCAAGGCAGGCCAGCATTCAGATTCAGGAAATACAGAGAACGCCACAAAGATACTCCTCGAGAAGGGCAACTCGAAGACACATAATTGTCAGATTCACCAAAGTTGAAATGAAGGAAAAAATGTTAAGGGCAGCCAGAGAGAAAGGTCGGGTTACCCACAAAGGGAAGCCCATCAGACTAACAGCTGATCTCTCAGCAGAAACTCTACAAGCCAGAAGAGAGTGGGGGCCGATATTCAACATTCTTAAAGAAAAGAATTTTCAACCCAGAATTTCCTATCCCGCCAAACTAAGCTTCATAAGTGAAGGAGAAATAAAATACTTTACAGACAAGCAAACGCTGAGTGATTTTGTCACCACCAGGCCTGCCCTAAAAGAGCTCCTAAAGGAAGCACTAAACATGGAAAGGAACAACCGGTACCAGCCCCTGCAAAAACATGCCAAATTGTAAAGACCATCGAGGCTAGGAAGAAACTATAGCAACTAACGAGCAAAATAACCAACTAACATCATAATGACAGGATCAGATTCACACATAACAATATTCACGTTAAATGTAAATGGGCTAAATGCTCCAATCAAAAGACACAGACTGGCAAACTGGATAAGGAGTCAGGACCCATCAGTGTGCTGTATTCAGGAAACCCATCTCACGTGCAGAGACACACATAGACTCAAAATAAAGGGATGGAGGAAGATCTATCAAGCAACTGGAAAACAAAAAAAGGCAGGGGTTGCAATCCTAGTCTCTGATAAAATAGACTTTAAACCAACAAAGATCAAAAGAGACAAAGAAGGCCATTACATAATGATAAAGGGATCAATTCAACAAGAAGAGCTAACTATTCTAAATATATATGCACCCAACACAGGAGCACCCAGATTCATAAAGCAAGTCCTCAGTGACCTACAAAGGGACTTAAACTCCCACACAATAATAATGGGAGATTTTAACACCCCACTGTCAGCATTAGACAGATCAACGAGACAGAAAGTTAACAAGGATATCCAGGAATTGAACTCAGCTCTACATAAAGTGGACCTAATAGACATCTACAGAACTCTTCACCCCAAATCAACAGAATATACATTTTTTTCAGCACCACACCACACCTATTCCAAAATTGACCACATAGTTGGAAGTAAAGCTCTCCTCAGCAAATGTAAAAGAACAGAGATTATAACAAACTGTCTCTCAGACCACAGTGCACTCAAACTAGAACTCAGGATTAAGAAACTCAGTCAAAACCGCTCAACTACATGGAAACTGAACAACCTGCTCCTGAATGACTACTGGGTACATAATGAAATGAAGGCAGAAATAAAGATGTTCTTTGAAACCAACGAGAACAAAGACACAACATACCAGAATCTCTGGGACACGTTCAAAGCAGTGTGTAGAGGGAAATTTATAGCACTAAATGCCCACAAGAGAAAGCAGGAAAGATCCAAAATTGACACCCTAACATCACAATTAAAAGAACTAGAAAAGCAAGAGCAAACACATTCAAAAGCTAGCAGAAGGCTAGAAATAACTAAAATCAGAGCAGAACTGAAGGAAATAGAGACGCAAAAAACCCTTCAAAAAATTAATGAATCCAGGAGCTGGTTTTTTGAAAAGATCAACAAAATTGATGGACCACTAGCAAGACTAATAAAGAAGAAAAGAGAGAAGAATCAAATAGATGCAATAAAAAACGAAAAAGGGGATATCACCACCGATCCCACAGAAATACAATCTACCATCAGAGAATACTACAAACACCTCTATGCAAATAAACTAGAAAATCTAGAAGAAATGGATAAATTCCTCGACAAATACACCCTCCCAAGACTAAACCAGGAAGAAGTTGAATCCCTGAATAGACCAATAACAGGTTCTGAAATTGTGGCAATAATCAATAGCTTACCAACCAAAAAGAGTCCAGGACCTGATGGATTCACAGCTGAATTCTACCAGAGGTACAAGGAGGAACTGGTACCATTCCTTCTGAAACTATTCCAATCGATAGAAAAAGAGGGAATCCTCCCTAACACATTTTATGAAGCCAGCATCGTCCTGATACCAAAACCTGGCAGAGACATAACCAAAAAAGAGAATTTCAGACCAATATCCTTGATGAACATTGATGCAAAAATCCTCAATAAAATACTGGCAAACCGAATCCAGCAGCACATCAAAAAGCTTATCCACCATGATCAAGTGGGCTTCATCCCTGGGATGCAAGGCTGGTTCAACATACGCAAATCAATAAATGTAATCCAGCATATAAACAGAACCAAAGACAAAAACCACATGATTATCTCAATAGATGCAGAAAAGGCCTTTGACAAAATTCAACAACCCTTCATGCTAAAAACTCTCAATAAATTAGGTATTGATGGGACGTATCTCAAAATAATAAGAGCTATCTACGACAAACCCACAGCCAATATCATACTGAATGGGCAAAAACTGGAAGCATTCCCTCTGAAAACTGGCACAAGACAGGGATGCCCTCTCTCACTGCTCCTATTCAACATAGTGCTGGAAGTTCTGGCCAGAGCAATCAGGCAGGAGAAGGAAATAAAGGGTATTCAATTAGGAAAAGAGGAAGTCAAATTGTCCCTGTTTGCAGATGACATGATTGTATATCTAGAGAACCCCATTGTCTCAGCCCAAAATCTCCTGAAGCTGATTAGCAACTTCAGCAAAGTCTCAGGATACAAAATCAACGTACAAAAATCACAAGCATTCTTGTACACCAATAACAGACAAACAGAGAGCCAAATCATGAGTGAACTCCCATTCACAATTGCTTCAAAGAGAATAAAATACCTAGGAATCCAACTTACAAGGGATGTGAAGGACCTCTTCAAGGAGAACTACAAACCACTGCTCAATGAAATAAAAGAGGATACAAACAAATGGAAGAACATTCCATGCTCATGGGTTGGAAGAATCAATATCGTGAAAATGGCCATACTGCCCAAGGTAATTTATAGATTCAATGCCATCCCCATCAAGCTACCAATGACTTTCTTCACAGAATTGGAAAAAACTACTTTAAAGTTCATATGGAACCAAAAAAGAGCCCGCATCGCCAAGTCAATCCTAAGCCAAAAGAACAAAGCTGGAGGCATCACACTACCTGACTTTAAACTATACTACAAGGCTACAGTAACCAAAACAGCATGGTACTGGTACCACAACAGAGACATAGATCAATGGAACAGAACAGAGCCCTCAGAAATGATGCCGCATAGCTACAACTATCTGATCTTTGACAAACCTGACAAAAACAAGAAATGGGGAAAGGATTCCCTATTTAATAAACGGTGCTGGGAAAACTGGCTAGCCATATGTAGAAAGCTGCAACTGGATCCCTTCCTTACACCTTATACCAAAATTAATTCAAGATGGATTAAAGACTTATATGTTAGACCTAAAACCATTAAAATCCTACAAGAAAACCTAGGCAACACCATTCAGGACATAGGCGTGGGCAAGGACTTCATGTCTAAAACACCAAAAGCAATGGCAACAAAAGCCAAAATCGACAAATGGGATCTCATTAAACTAAAGAGCTTCTGCACAGCAAAAGAAACTATCATCAGAGTGAACAGGCAACCTACACAATGGGAGAAAATTTTTGCAACCTACTCATCTGACAAAGGGCTAATATCCAGAATCTACAATGAACTCAAACAAATTTACAAGAAAAAAACAAACAACCCCATCAAAAAGTGGGCAGAGGACATGAACAGACACTTCTCAAAAGAAGACATTTATGCAGCCAAAAAACACATGAAGAAATGCTCCTCATCACTGGCCATCAGAGAAATGCAAATCAAAACCACAGTGAGATACCATCTCACACCAGTTAGAATGGCCATCATTAAAAAATCAGGAAACAACAGGTGCTGGAGAGGATGTGGAGAAATAGGAACACTTTTACACTGTTGGTGGGACTGTAAACTAGTTCAACCATTGTGGAAGTCAGTGTGGCGATTCCTCAGGGATCTTGAACTAGAAATACCATTTGACCCAGCCATCCCATTACTGGGTATATACCCAAAGGACTATAAATCATGCTGCTATAAAGACACATGCACACGTATGTTTATTGCGGCACTATTCACAATAGCAAAGAGTTGGAACCAACCCAAATGTCCAACAACGATAGACTGGATTAAGAAAATGTGGCACATATACACCATGGAATACTATGCAGCCATAAAAAATGATGAGTTCGTGTCCTTTGTAGGGACATGGATGAAACTGGAAAACATCATTCTCAGTAAACTATCGCAAGGACAAAAAACCAAACACCGCATGTTCTCACTCATAGGTGGGAATTGAACAATGAGAACTCATGGACACAGGAAGGGGAACATCACGCTCCTGGGACTGTTGTGGGGTGGGGGGAGGGGGGAGGGACAGCATTAGGAGATACACCTAATGCTAAATGACGAATTAATGGGTGCAGGAAATCAACATGGCACATGGATACATATGTAACAAACCTGCACATTGTGCACATGTACCCTAAAACCCTAAAGTATAATTAAAAAAAGAAAAAAAAAAAAAATAAATAAAAAATTAGCTGGGCATGGTGGCATGTGCCTATAGTCCTAGCTACTTGAGAAGCTGAAACAGGATGATTGCTTGAGCCCATGGGTTTGAGGCTGCAGTAAGCTATGATTATACCACTGCACTCCAGGCTGGATGACAGAGTGAGACCTTGGCTCTAAAATGAAATTAAAAATTTCAAAATGATATATAAACCATGGAACCATGGTCTGTGACTGAGGATATGAAATTCCAGTGTTTGAGAGAAATGTGTAAAAAGTGGTAACAAAACACAGAATTAAATAATACTTCCACAGCCTTCACATTCCACTCTTAGCAGGGATTTGAAGGTCTGGGAAAAGCTTGGGGTGCCATCTCCGAGGACACAGGACAGGGCCTCTAGATGTCCATTTGACCTGGGATGGTCCAGTCCACCGTGAGAGCTTTGCTGATCATGCTGCTTCTCTGACTGATGGTCCTAACTTTCCCTCCCAACTTCCCTTCCTTCCTTCTACTCCCTTTTCTTTCTCCCCCATGGATGAGGAAGGCTCCTAATGAGGTAGACTTTCCAGGTTTGACTTGCTCCATCCTAGGCGACCGTGTAATAAGTAACAATCCCTTAAACTATGAGGGAGCTAGACTCATTTGATAACCAGCTTCCTGGGAAACAAATGGGATTATATTTTCCATATTCTACAGACTGGAAAATAAACAGAATGATTTAAAATGTCAACAAGCAGGCTCCTAAACAGCATTGGCTAAGTTTAATTTATCTTATAGCCCTATCACCAAATACCATGTCTAACAGTAAGCAGGTACTCAATACCTGTTTGTGGAATGATCATAATGAGTTAGTCAATCAAAGCCATATTTAAAATCTTTTGTGCAACTGCACATGGAACTCAGGTTTGCCAACTCATAGATTTGTAGCTCTCCCTGCATCTAAGTTGCAACAGCGCTAATAATCTCCACCCCTTCTCTATCGTCCATGTGGGATGGTGCAGTTCAGATGTTTCCATGACTTGCTTCTTCTGCAGATCAGTCCCAAAGGTAGCAGATTTCACTGGGAAGGATCCCTGACTACCTGTTGGTTCTGTCGTTTGTCGGAGGTCATTTTCCAGATGTGTTGACTCCAACTCTGAGTCTTCAGGTTTCTGTTTACAGAGGTAGTCTAGATCCACACTTTCAGAGATCATCTCTAGGTCTGCTGTACAGGAAAAGGGCAGGGCCAGCTCACATGCCAGGTAATTTCTAGGACACAGTGGCTCTCCTGTGCCCCTCTCTGGAGCATGAAGCCACAGGTAATCCTGAAAGCTTCCTAAAGTCCCTGGAGGCTGTTTTCCTTTCTCCAGAGGAGTCAGGGAATGGGGACAAGGATAAATTTGTAAAGTCCTGCCCAAGAAATAACCACTTCAGTAAAGCCCGGTGTTTTCTGGGGCCCACATCCCAGGCCTGTTATTGATTTATGTTTTAGCACATGCTGTAGACACTCAAATGGAAATGGACCCAATCATTTCACTCTACCTTTAGGAAGAAGGAGTGTCAGAAAATGTAGCACATACAGAAGTCCCAGACAGGGAGGACAATAGTAAAACCAATTTCACTGCCTCCTATATATCTCAGCAACTGATTTCACATAAACATATTTGCCAGAGAAGGAGAGATGAAGTTTAGAATGATAGATCTGAAACTTTGATCTCAATGAAAGGAAGCTGTGTTACATCTCAGGGAATCAGTACATTTGGCTAACCTCAACCATTCATTTCAATGAGTTTTTTGATTAAAGTGAGAGTGATCAGAGTATTTTTGGTAAGAAATAGCAGATAAAATTTTTCTCTGTCACAAGTGCAGTGAACCATATAAGGAAGGCGTGGAATGAAGACAGAAGGAAATAGAAGAAATGAATGAGATTGGGATGATAAAAGAGAAAGAAGAGCCACACGTATCTGCTATGAAGACTTCGCTTCAGGAACTCAAGGATTTGCCATGAGGTGCAAACAGTTAACCGTCATGGGAGAGGTTTTTTATTTTAAAGTTTAAAATATAGAAAGTCAAACTTTTTTTCCATTTACATAGAAAAGAATGCAATATTTAGGAATACATTTAACAAAATAAGTGCAAACTCATACTCTGGAAACCACAAAAAAAAAATTGTTTAAAGAAATCACAGAAGGCCTAAGTGGTAAGAAAGACAGCTCATGTTCATAAATAAAAAAACTCATATAATATATATTTTTTGTGCATCTAGCTTCTTTCACTTAGCATAATGCTAGGAAGAGTAATCTATTTTGTAGCATGTATCAGTAGTACATTTTTGTTGTTGTTGAATGATATTCCATTATATGGATATACTACATTTTTTAATATCACGAATTGATAGACATTTGGATTATTTCTACTGTTTGGTCATTATAGATATTGCTGTTTTGAATATTCACATGCAAATCTTCATGTGAACATATTTATAGAGAATTATTTTTACTTAGGTATTTACCTTTTCAAGTATTCTTTATTTCTTCATGTGTATTTAAGTTACCATATGATGTCATTTCCTTTTAGTCTAAAAACATAAATATTTCTTCTGAGGAAACTCAGCTAGCAATTAATTCTCTCTGTCTTTGTTTATCTGAAAATGTCTTTTATTTTGTCTTCATTTTTGAAGGACAGCTTTGCTGGATATAAAATTCTCAAATGACAGTTGTTTCCTTTCATAATATTGAATATTTCTTCCCATTTTTTTCTGGTCTTCTGGGCTCTTTTTTTTTTTTTTCAAGACAGAATCTCACTCTGTCGCCCAGGCTGGAGTGAAGTGCCACAATCTTGGCTCACTGCAACCTCCACCTCCTGGGTTCAAGCGATTCTTCTGCCTCTGCCTCCCAAGTAGCTGAGACTACAGGCACCCGCCACCACACCTGGCTAATTTTTGTATTTTTAGTAGAGATGGGGTTTCACCATATTGGCCAGGCTGGTCTCTATCTCCTGACCTTGTGATCCACCTGGCTCGGCCTCCCAAAGTGCTAGGATTATAGGTGTGAGCCACCGCGCCAGGCCTGGACTCTTATTTTTTTTTAATGAGAAGTTAGCTACTAATTATTGTTCTTCTGAATAAAAGAAGTCTTTTTTTCTCTTGTTGCTTTTAAGACTTTTTTCCTTTGTTGTCAGTTTTTAACAATTTGACTATGATGTGCTTAGTACGTGGGTCTCTTAGATGTGGATTTCTTTGTGTTTATTTTATTTTAAATTCTTTGAGCCTCATAGATATCTAATGTTTTTCATCAAATTTTGGACATTTCTGGTCATTATTTCATCAGATATTTTTCTGCTTTTTTTCTCTGCTGCTGCTATCTCCACTCAGTTTTTAAAAATATTATTATTATTGTTCTTATTTTAAAGCATGGTTTCTTTGGGGTTTCCCTGGAACAGCATAGTTTAGCAGTCAGCTGATGATGGGTTAGAGATTGTGCTCAAATACTTGCAGGCAGTAAGGCTTACATCCTTTGATAATGAATCTTTGAGTGGGTTGGGATATGTATTCAAAGGTCAGACAGTTTACAAGTCTGCCCCAGACTTTTACTGTCTTGAAAGTTCTTACGCGTCTTCTCTGTGCATGAGGAAAATTTCATATTCAGCCAGGGATATGTGAATAGCTAGGGCCATCTCTGGTCTCTTCTGAGTGGATGTATAGCCTTGGGTATGTGTGCAGTTTTCCAGACTACCAGGAATAGATGAGAAACTACAATGGCGACCTCATTCCCTGAGTCATCCTGATAAATTTCTGGGTAGTCTGTCTTTCTGTTGCTTGCCTGAACCAGGATCACAACCTCAGGCTAGTTGCAATGTTGGCCTTCATGTTTGTTTTCCACCAAGGTCACAGTTTACAGCAACACTTGTTGGCCATAAACATGCTTTGCCATGCTTTGTTCCAAATCAAGTCTGCAGCATCAACTGTGAAGCTACTAGCTTTTATTGCTTGCCCCACCCTGGTAGAACTCTCATACCAACTAAGCTGGGGGAGAAGGGCAGGGAGAGCTGGGAGCAGCTCCAGGCAAAAATGCTTCAGATGCTCATTGTTCTTAGCTAAGCTTTAGTGATTTTACTCTAACTAATGCTTCTTAATTTTTTTAATGTATTTGATCAATTTCCTTGATCATTTTATTCTGAAATGGCTTTTTTACAATTTTATCTAGCTTTACCATTATTTTGGTGGAGGGTGGTTGGGAAGAGGATTTCTAAAGCTCCTTGTTCCACCATTCTAAAAGTTGAGGAAGAAGTTGCCTGCTTGTTTTTAAAGATTAGGTGAGATGAGATGCAAACATCAAGATTAAAAACATATGTATAGAATTTATAAATCTAATATGTATAACAGGAGCCTACACTTATGCAGCACTTCCTTTGTTAAGGCTGTGCTAAGAGTGTAAGAGTGTTACAGGCACTGTCTCCTCTAATAGTCATAGAAATGCAAAACTGGTTCGACTGTTGAAAAGCCCTTACTAATTTTCTTCTATAGGTATATAAATAAAAAGAAAAGCATATACAGAGAAGAAAATCAGAACTTTTCATCAGGAGCCTGCATTCTAAAGCCAAAATACTATTTAAATTATGTATTTTTTATTGCACTTTCAAATGAAATTTAGATATACATTGGGATCTTTCTCTTTTAATAAATTAACATATAGAGTTATATAAGCCTACTCTTGACAAAAAGGACAAAAATAATCATGTTATTACTATTTGATACAATAAAACGGAAAAAAAATATCTAGAATAAGAGCTTGAATGCATGGGGCTATATTACACCACAGCTCTTACTACACAAATTTGGATGTGTCACTTGCCAAATCAAGTAATCGAACCTATTATACTAGGACTATGGTTTTACTTGGGCATTACTCCTACATTATACTAGCATTACCAAGGAATTTCATAATATTTATATAAAGCACTTTATATGGAAAAAGTAGACAACATGCAAGAGTAGATGGGTAACATAATCAGAGAGCTGGAAACCCTAAAAAGAATCAAAAGGAAGTGCCAGAAATAAAAAACGCTGTAACAAAAATGTAGAATTCTTTGATAGTTCATCAGCAGAGTGAACACAACCAAGTAAAGAATCACTGACCTTGAAGACATGTCAACAGAAACTTCACCAAATTGAAATGCAAAGAGAAAGAAGAATGGAAAAAAAAAGAAAACCCAAACAGAACATATAAGAACAGTGAGGCAATTATAGAAGGTGTAACACATGCATAATGGGAAATGGGAATAACAAAAGGAAAAGAAACAAAAGGGCAGAAGATATATGTGAAGTAATAATGACTGAACTGTTTTCAAAATAATGACAGACACTGAATCACAGATCTAGCAAGCCCAGAGAAAACCAGGAGGGATAAATACCAAAAACAAAATCTGCATATTATATTCAAACTGCAGAAAACCAAAGACAAACAGAAAACTTTGAAAGAAGTCAGAGGAACTAAATACTTTACCTGTAGAGAGACAACAGTAAGAATTACATCAGATTTCTTACCAAGGAAGAAGAGCGTAAACTATTTAAAGTGTTGAAAGAAAAAAAAAAACTACCAATTTAGAATTCTGTATCCAGTGAAATTATCCCTCAAAAGGAAGGAAAAAATAAGACTTTCTTAGACAACAAAAACTGGGATAATTTTCTTGCAAGGCAGGTCAGTAAAATATTTTAACATTTATTGCAAGGTCAGTAGACCTCCTTTGCAAGAAATATTCAAAGAAATTTCTAAAAGAGAAGGAAAATGATATAGATCAGACACTTGGATCAAGAAAGGAGAACATCAGATAAGGAATAAGTGAAGATAAAATAAGGCATTTTATTCTTCTTATTCTTAATTATCTAATAGATAACTATTCAAGTAATAATAGCATCAATGTATTGGGCGATTATGGCATATGGATAAGGAAAATGAATGACAGCAATGTTATAAGGGATAAGAAGGAGGAATCTGGAATATATTACTAAAAGATGTCTGTGCTACCCATGAAATGATACAATGTTACTTGAAAGTTAACTGAGACTACTTGCAAATGTATTTTGCAAACCATAGGACAACCACAAAAATGTTTCTTAAAAGAATTATAATATAGTAAAGGAGGAGAGAAAATGGAATCACATAAAATACTCAAAGCCAGAGAAGGCAGAAGAAGAGGGGAAGATGAAAAAAGGAAACAAAGAACAAGTGCAATGAATATATAAGTTACAAACAAGGTGGATATTTATCCAACAATATCAACAATCACTTTAAATGTGAATGATGTAGACACACCAATTAAAAAACAGAGACTGTCAGAGTGGATTGGACCTAACTATATGTGGTCTATAAGAAACCTACACTAAAGACACAGATTAAAAGTAAAGGGATGGAGAAAGATGTATCATGCTAACACTAATTTAAAAAAGCTGGAGTAGCTATATTAATTCCAGACAAAGCAGATTTGAGACTAAGAAAAATTGTCAGAGATACAGAGATGGTCACTACATAATTTTAAAGGGGTCAATTCTCCAAGAAGACATAACAATCCTCAGTGTGTACACACGTAACAACAGACTGTCAAAATATGTGAGGCAAAAACAGTTAAGATTGCAGGGAGAAATAGACAAATCCACTCTTATAGTTGGATAGTTCAACGTCTTTTCAACAACAGACAGATAAAACAATCAGAAAATCAGTGAGGATATAGCTGACTTTAAACAGCACTAGCAATCATCTTGATATAAATGATATAGAATTCTCCATCCAATAGAGCAGAATATACATTATTCTCTAGGTCACATGGAACATTCGCTGAGAGGGACCACACTCTAGGCCATAAAATATACCTTGACAAATTAAGAAATTATAAGTCATACAAACATATTCACAGACCATAATGGAATAAAGCTAAAAATGAATAACAGAAAGATAACTGGAAAATCCCAAATATTTAGGAATAAATTAAAAACATATAAATAACAAAGTAATTGAAGAAGACATCACAAGAGAAATTTTAAAATATTTTGGACCAAATGAAAATGAAAAGAAAACTAATCAAAACTTGTGGGATGCAGTGAAAGCTGTGCTTAGAGGGAAATTTATAGCACTGAATGCATATATTGCAAAAGAATAAAGATCTAAAATCAGCAATCTAAGCTTCCACCTTATGACACTAGAGAAAGAAAAGCAATATAAGCCAGAAGAAAGCAGAAAAAAAAAAATTAGAGTAGAAACCAAAACTGCTGTTAGAAAAATAGAGAAAATGAATTAAACCAAAACCTGGTGTGTGTGTGTGTGTGTGTGTGTGTGTGTGTGTGGTATGTGTGTGTGTGTGGGGGGGGGGGGTGAGGTTTTGGAAAAGATCAATAAGATTGATAAATCTCTGGCCAGGTTCATCAAGAGAAAAAACAGGGAAGATACAAATGACTAATATCAGAGATTGGGGAGGGTTTATCAGTACCCATCGCAAGGCATTTAAAGGACAATAAAGAAAGAGTATAAATAGCTTTCTGCCTACACATTTGATAACTTAGATGAACTGGACTAATTCTTTGAAAAACACAAACTATCAAAACACACACAAAGAGAAATAAATAATTTAAGTAGGCCTATATTTACTAGAGAAATGCAATAAATAATAAATAACCTTCCAAAGCAGATAGCAGCAGACTCAGATGGCTTCTCTGGTTATTGTACCAGACAGTCAAAGAAAAAATTATACCAATTTTCTGTAATCTTTTGTAGAATACAGAAGAAACACTTCCTAATTCATTCTGTGAGGCCAGCATTTTCAAGTACCAAAATCAGACAAAGAGAGCACAAGAAAGAAAAACAACAAACCAATATCCTTTATGAAAATGATAAAATAATCCTTAAGAAGACATAAGCAAATTGAATCTAACACTGTATAAAAACAACTACAACCAAAATCTGTGACCAAGCAGGGTTTATTCAAGGTTTGCAAGGCTTAATCTACATTTGAAAATTAATTAATATGATCTATCACATTAATACACTAAAAAGGAAAATTCATATAACCATATCAATCAATGCAGAAAAACCATCTGACAAAATCCAACACTCATTCATGATAAAAACTCTCAGCAAAAACTCTCAGTAAAAAGGAGGAATTTTCTCATCTTGATAAAGATCTACAAAAGGCCTACAGTTAACATCATAGTTAATGGTAAGAAACTGGGTACTTTCTCCTCAAGATTGGGAACAAAGCATATATGTCTCCTCTCATCAGTCTTATTCAACATCATATTGGAAGTCTTACTTAGTACAATACGTCCAAAATAAAAAAAACCAATAAAAAACACAAATGAGGAAAGAAGAAATAAAACTCTCTTTGTAGATGACATGTCTGACTCAAATGCATCATGGATATAAATATAAAATTTGAAACTATAAAACTTCTAAAAGAAAACAGGAAAAAATCAAGGAGGAACAGATGCTAAGAAGTAGTAGGAGAGGAGGGCAGGTAGTAGATACAGTGTGCATGTGTCAGACACTGTGCTGGGTGCCTTAGTATTTATTGTCTCATTTAATTCTTATAGCAAGGCCTGATCCTTGACATCCTGGGTCAGATGGTGAAACTGGAGAAGTTAGTCTATGTAGAAAACCCCCCAAAATGAACCCAAACCTCCTTCAACTAATAAACAATTATAGCAAGATACAAGGTTAATATACAAAAGTCAATTGCTTTCCTATATACTTGTAATAAACAATTGGAATTTGAAATTAAAAACACAATAGCATTTCCAATAGCACAAAAATGAAATACCTAGGTAAAAATCTAACAAAATATGTACGCAATCTATATGTGCAAAAGTACAAAACTCTGATGAAAGAAATAAAAAATCCAAATAAATGAAGAGATATCCCATGTTCATGGATTAAAAGACTCAATAGTGTTTAAGATGTTAATTTTTCCTAACTTGATCTGTAGATTTAATAAAATTCCACTCCAAATCTAGGTAAACTATTTTTAGATAATGCCACTCTGATTCTAGTTTATATGGAAAGGCAAAAGGCCCAGAATAGCCAATACAATACTGAAGAATGATGTTAAGAACTAAAATTACCTGACTTCAGTACTGTCTTAGTGTGTTTGGCTATTATAACAAAATACCTTAGACTAACTAGTAATTTACAAACAACATAAACTTATGTTTACAGTTCTGGAGGCTGGGAAGTCCAAGATCAATGTACCAGCAAATTTGGTGTCTGGTGAGGACTTGCTCTGCTTCATAGATGGCACCTTCTTGCCGTGTCCTTACATGATGGAAGGGACAAGGGAGCTTGCTTTTATAAGGGCACTAATCCTATTCATGAGAGTAGAACCCTCATGACTTAATCACTCTCCAAAGGCCCCACTTCTTAATACCATCACATCGGGTATTAAGTTTCAGCATGTGAATTTTAGGGGGATGCCAACATGCAGACCATAGCAAAAACTAACTATACAGCTATAAAGTTATAAAGACAGCATGGTATTGATAAAAGAATAGACACAGAAATCAATGGAAGAGGAAAGAAAGTTTAGAAATAGACACACAAATATAGTCAACTGATCTTTGACAAATAGTAAAAGGCAATTTAATAAAGACTAGTCTTTTAACAAGTAGTGCTGGAAAAATTGGATGTCCGTATGCAAAATAATAATAATAATAATAATAATAATAATAATAATGAATCTAGACACAGGCCTTATACCGTTCAAAAACATTGACTCAAAATGCATCATGGACCTAAATGTAAAATTCAAAACTATACAACTTCTAGAAGAAAACAGGAGAAAACCAAAGAGGAGGAGATGCTGAGAAGTAGTAGGAAGGGGCAGGTAGGGAACACAGTGTACATTTGTCACTGTCCTAGGTACCTTTGTGCTTATTGTTTCATTTAATCCTTATGGCACGGTCCGATTCTTGACATCCTGGGTCAGAGGGCGACACTAGAAAAGTTAGGTTCATGGGAGGGCAGGGCCAGCCTGGCACCCTTCCCCACTGCCCCTTCTGACCCCAGGTGCACCTTCACTCCCTTCAGGGAACCCATTCTGCAGCCTCAGACACTGGGTGATTTTCTGGCAAGGGAGTGAGAGAGATCTTCCTTCTTCTGTTCTCAAACCTAATTTATCTCCAGGTGGAGTCAGGGCTTTCTACTTAATGATAGAAGTGAAAAGGCAGAAAAATGACAAAATCAGGGCGAGGGTGAATGTTCCCATCAAAGCAGAAATGATATATCGAAACCTTTTGTATTTTCCCAGAGAAGCGGGGGCTGTAGATAGCAGCGACTGTGCTCCTTAAATAAAAGAAGGGTCAGCGACTTCTGAGAAACGGGAAAATGGAGTGCCTGGGGGTGCCCAGGAAAAACTGAAAAGACTGTATGTTGGCTTCCATCCGAGGCTGATTTATGGGCTTTGGGACCAGGCAAGTGTGAGTTAGAATCCCATTTCTGTGACTCACCGGTTGAGTGAAATTAGGCAAGTTCCTTATCCTCTCTGAGCCATAGTTTTCTCATTTGTAAAATAAGGACAATCCCAAGTGACTAAATTATTTTACCATAATCATATGGATTAAAACTAATCCATATGAATATAGTTAAAATTATATGAATATATAATCTTAATCCATGAACATTTTCTCTCTCTCTCTCTCTCTCTCTCTCTCTCTCTCTCTCTCTCTCTCTCTGTGTGTGTGTGTGTGTGTGTGTGTGTATAGCATCTGGCTTTTAAACTGTTGCTCAAAAATATTATTTTCATTGTCACTTGCAAAGTTCAAATCAAAACTGAGCAGAAGGGAACTCCCTTCCCTGTTTGGCTGCCAGGAGGTACACCTCTATGGGAACCACCAGCCTGGCCCTCCGAGTGCTGAAAGGGGCGAAACCTATCAGGGCAGGGATGGGATTGGAGATGCCAAGAAATGACCCGGCGATCCTCCCCAGGATCAGGTCTGGCCAGCCCAAAGTGTCTCTGCCCTTACTAATGCCGGACTACTTGTCAGTCCCAACCCTGTGGGCTGTGAGAAGCACCCAGTGTAATCAACCCACCTTCCATTCCGATTCCAAAAGGCTTTTACTGGGTGTCTGCCATGTGGCAGGTTTTATTCTAGATGCTGTGAATAGAGGTTGATGATGAGTGGTTGGTTTGGCGCTAGCGTAGCTCAGCAACTATAAAAGAGTGCAAACTATGCCTTCAAAAGCTGAGGCTTCAGCTCCAGGCACAGCTGGCTTCGCGGCGGGGGTTGCAGGCAGCGGTAACCGGGCCTGAACCGTGCAGGAGACAGTTCGGAGTTTCCCAGAAAACAGCTTGCTCAATACGGGGTATCAGTTTTCCTCCTGGCGCTTTCCGCCGTGTACCGAGATAACTGAATCAGTAACGCAGAACTCAGTTCATTCTTTTGTTGGGGAATCCCAAAAACACCCCAAGGGAGAGAAAGACAAAGTGCTGCACAAAGAAACTCGCAGTCGGCGTCCGCCCTCGCTTGACCACGTCTCCCTTGCGCCCGGGGGACGCTGCGCTCCCTCCAGGAGAGGACGCTGCGTCTAAGCCTAAGAGCCTCCAGTGGAAAGTCCCGGAAGCCCTCCCCTGGGCTTGAGATTTTTGCTGGCTGAAATGGAGCCTGGAAGTGCTTTTCTGTGATTTAGAGGGGGAAGGAATGGGGGAAAGAAACGGTTCGGGAAAGGGGAGAATGGAGGTGAGAAGAGGGAAGGAAGGTGGCAGGAGCCCCGGAGGTCAGGCTTGCAAGCAAAATAAGCAAATACCAGGCTCCAGAGGCTTTTGCAGGCTACAGAACACCGAGTTTCGAGAGAATCACATGTTTATCTTCTCTTAAAATTCTCATACTTAACGATCTGGATGTGACTCAGCTCACGCAGTCGCTAGCTGTGGCACCGTGTGAGCTACTTAACCTCAGGAAGCGTTTCATCATCTGTAAAATGGGCATCATGGCCTTGTGGAGTGGATTAAAAGAGCCAAAGTGCATAAAGCTCACACAGTATCTTTTATAAGCAGTTTGTGGGTTTCCTTCCTTGAATTTCTTTCAAGCTCCCAATAGCCAACGGGAAGCTGAACACACTTTCACACTAAAAATGGGAATTCAGGGAAGTATCATCAGGTTCTGAACTATGTTTTAAGACTCAAGTCAAAAACCAAAACTGAGTCACCACCTAATGTGTGTGCAGCACGTGTTAGGGACAGTTTGCTATGTGATGACTTGAGTGACAGCTTCTCTCTCCTGGGACTTTCATAAAATTCCTTTGGTGTTGCCACACACTTCTGGGATTCTCCACAATGAGCCCATTGCTGAGCCTGTTTCTGCAGATGTTTATTAAACAAGCAGAATCTAGGGGAATAGTCAGCAAGTCTTCACCAAGTTCTTTCATGTGGGCAGCTTTTGTGGTGTGGCCAGGGTATGAGGATAAAGAGCAACCTGGAAAAGTCTGGGGAGAATTTAAGTAGCCAGAAGAGTCTCTGTCCCTCAGGGAGGAAAGCTGAGAAACAGTTTCCACATTTATGTGTCAATTGCTTTATGTCCATTTATTTGATCTTCCTTACAAAATCTTGCGTAGAAAATTTCATCCTCATTTTACAGATAAGAAAACTGAAGCTTAGAGAGCTTAGGTCACTTACCCAAGTTCATCCAGGTAGCAAAGTGTCAGGTCTGGATTTAAATCAGGTTAAGAATCCAGTACCTTTTTCTTTTTTATATCATGCTGCCTTTCCCTAGAAGCCAAAATTTCTAGGAAATAAATGAACTGCGGTGACAAAGCAGCACATTTTCCCATGTCCTTTGCTCTTGATCCCTACTTACTCTTTTCCTGGAAATAGACAACAGAGCCACCAGGATACCTGAGACAGCCTTGGTCATCTTTGTACCGTAGCCAGCACAGTGGATTTTTGCCTAGTTACTTTCCCATCAGATTTTAACAGAAAGAACACTGTATTTGCCAGCTCAGTACAGCATATCTCTGGCTCTGTTTTCTCCGCAGCAGGAACCTGAGGGTCTGTCTCTGTATGTGTTATCACCAGACTGGTAAAGAGTTACATGTGTCAGCACAGAAGAAAAGAACTTTGATGTGAGTTCAGCATGTAAGAAAGTCTTCACTGCTGTCATGCTCTGGCTTGAGCTCTGTCTTTCATCAGGTTCCCCACGACCCACCGCTGCCTGCCAAGATGAATGTAAATGAAGCAGAAGTCTCACAGGGTAAATTCAGCTTCCCATGACCTGCAGTTGGACAGGGTGGCAAGGAGATGATGATAATTCCATGGCTCTCAGCTTAATTTCCCTTGGGGAAGGGTATGTGGACTCTTGCTAGATCTACATAGTCCATATCATGCAGGACTCCTGAACATAAAAGGCAACAACAGTGAAGTGAGTGCATGTTACAAACAAGGCTCAACTCAAAGCTAACAATTCTTCTTTATTAGGATACCACTGATCAGAGCTGCAAAGGTACTCACATTTGTCATTTCGTGTCATTCTTACGTAAATCCTGTAGCTGGGCACAGCAGGAAGAAGCATTCACATCATGGGCACTTAGCTTGCTCGAGATTACACAGAACCATGTATCTGGTTTCCTGGTACAGTGCTCCTGCAGGTGACGGATGCTCCTGGGTGACATATCATGGATGTCTCTGAGATGAGATCTTCATGATCCTATATCATAGGCATCTCTTTATCTTCAAGTTGGGCAACAATAGCAAGGTTCCCGTGAGTATGTGCCCAGCGAGGCTATCCTGTTCCTCTCATTTTTTTTTTCTACTTGTCCTCGTTTTTCCTGAGATTTTATTTCCTTCCTAGCTGGCATACATTTCCCTGCTGTGGTATTCAGACCTAAATAGTGTGTGCACCTATTACCTCTGCAGAATAATTACTGTTTGGTACCATGGTAGAGTTTCTGTGTCCAGATACAGTTGTGAATACTTGGAATGTAACATTGGGAAAGACAGAATTATTGCTTGTAAGTGGATTTGTGGACATCATGGTATGAGAAAACTGAGTTGAAGATGCTCCTGCATCTTGCTGGTTAAACTAGATATAAACCAGTTGCTTAATAATTCATAGCCTATCCCATCTGTTTCCCACCCTCCTTATCTTCCAGGGACTCATTTACTGAATAACTCATTTTACATGCCCCTTTTATTTTATACATTTTTATGTGTATTAGGATGTATTTATGGACTTTATATTCTATTTCACTGATTTGTCTATTCATTCATGATATTTCTTTGAGTATGATAGCTTTATGTATTTTTTCTTATCTGGTAGGTATTGTTGCCCCTCATTGCTAGACTTTTTCAGTATTTTCACAACTACTCTTACTTGTTTGATTTCTCCATTTGAACCTTAGAACATAAAAAGAATCTTGTTGGTATTTGTATTGGAATTATATCAAATTTGTAGATTAATTGAAGGATATTGGATAATTTTAGGATGCTGTCTTTTTAATCAAAATATAGTGTGTCTTTTTATTTGTTCAAACCTTTGGGGTTCCTTCAATTTCTGCTTGCCTATCAGACATGGTCCTTATATTTATTCCTAGATATTTGATCTTGTTTTACTGTTAGGGTAAATGAGGCATTACCTTCCAGTACACCTTCGAACTGGCTGTCATCCATATTTGTCATGCCTATTGATTTCTATATATTAATTCTTTTATTGTTGAAGAATGTTTTATAGTTAGTTCTTTCAGATTTTTCACACATGTGAGTTTATTTGCCAACATAAGTGATACTTACCATACTCTGTTAATGTATTACTTTCAAATATTCTAATTTGTTTGTCTTTTCTAATTAGAGCTAGTACCTCTAGAACAATATTCAATAGTAGTAGTGACAGTGTCATTTTTCCTGTCCTTACTTCAGCATAAATGCTTCTAAATACTTTGTTAGTAGGCATGATGAGCTCAGATAAAAAGCTTTTCTTTAAATAATAAAACAGTATTCTTTTATTTCTACTTTAGGAAATTTTAAAATCAAGAAAACATTCTTGCCCTTTAAAATATTTTATATTTGTATATGTTTTATCATGAATATTTTAGTAGGGTATTAATATGTATAATTTATAAATAAATAAATATAAATATATTAGGGGATGCCAATTTTTAAAACTGATTCAAGCATAAAATAAGAAAGTTTGGAAAGCTTGGGTTTAGAGGATTATAATAAATTTTTAAAATTAAAGTATCATTGTTTACCACATACAATTTAATCCTTTTTGATAATGCTGAAGATACTTCAGGATCTCAAATGCTTTAGGATCAGCATTAGGGATACTGTTTATCTTATCAGTTGGTTGAAGGTTGGTTAACTAAGAATAAGTCACTGGAAGTTCACCTGTTCACCTCTGAAAAAGTCTGATCTTTATGGCCCTCTGAATGTCTTCCTCTATGCCAGACAGTTCCAATAAAGCAACTATAACTAGGCTCCCCTAGCCCTCCTGATCTCCCCATCATGCAGGAACCTAATATGTCCAAGATAGTGGTAGAGGGTGAGCCTATGTGGCCTGGGCCCAGACTCTCTGGATCATCCTCACACAAGTTTAGTGTCATGGCTGAAGGATGCTCTTCCCAGCAGAAGTGGGGTAAGAGCTGACACATCTACAGGCAGAGCAGTCAAAGGGTGGGAAGAAACCTGACCTCCTAAAGACCCACTGCCTTGCCTCAGCACAGTGGTGACTTCCTGTCGAGGACACTGCTAGAAGTCTTTCTGAGTAGATGATTCTGAAAAGTAAAGAAACACTAATATTCTTTGTAGTTACAAAATAGGAAAAGCCAGCTGGGGGGATAAACATCAACAGATTCTTTTAATGGGATGTCTGGCTTTCTGCAAATTTTTACTGAGCCAAGACATGTGTTCTTGGTTGATTAATACATGGAGTGCAAAAACTCAAAACAATATGCTGATATATTCCGTAAAGATAATTCCCAGGCTAACTGTGGTTTGTTTTACATTGTCAACAAGAGCAGGAGGTTGGGGGAGGAATCTCATGAATTCCTGGACATGGAAGGTTTGGATTCCCATGAAATGACTGATCTGAAATCTAGAGTAAATTTGATCTCAAATTTTCTCTCTCTTAATTATATAGTGAATATTGCAAATTCAATTCAACTTTAAAAGTATTGAGCCCTATGAAAACACAGAAGCAAGATCAGATGTAGTCTTTTAATCTATGCAGAGAATGACTATGTGTCCACATGGAGTAGATAACAATTCAAAAAATATAGAATTGGATAACAATGTAAGAAACATAGATGGTGTTGTGAAAGGTCACAGAACTCATGACTGACTGTTGGGATTGTATCATTAGGAGTTTCTTTAAGTATAGCAGAGCAAGAGAGGAAGAAGGACACATGACTTTGATCCCCCTTCCACCAACAATGTTCTGAGACCACAGGCTCAATCTAGTCAAGTCTGTTTGACTTTCTATAGAGGGGGTTTCTGAAGGTCTGTTTTGATGATCTCACCGTGGGATGGGAAGGAAAGGAGAGCTACTTTTAGCTAGTTTATGTACTGCCAGTGTTAAGGCAAGAAAGAGAAAGTAAAAATCTACTAGTAACTAACAAGGGTGCTTTTGGCTGTAGAATTATCAAATTTGGTGTCACTGAAGCCAAATGAGCACATGAAAGGATGCTTGACATCACTAGTCAGGGAAGTATGAATAAACCACAGGGAGATACTACTACATGTCTGTTAGAATGGCTAAAATTAAAGACTAAGACTGGCCATAGCAAGTGTTGACGAGAACATGGAGCAACTGAAACTCTCATATATTTTCAATGGGAATGTAAAATAGTACAGCAGTTTGGCAGTTTATTATAAAGCTAATGTATACTTACCGTGTGACACAACAATGCCACTTTGGGGTTTTTATGTCTCCCCTCCCCCACCCCCGACCCCAAATAAAAACATGTCAGCTGAAAGAATTATATGTGATTTTTTTTTTTAAATTTTTTGAGATGGAGTCTCACTCTGTTGCCCAGGCTGGAATGCAGTGGTGCGATCTTGGCTCACTGCAACCTCCACCTCCCGGGTTCAAGCAATTCTCCCACCTCAGCCTCCTAAGTAGCTGGGATTACAGGAACCCGCCATCATGCCCGGCTAATTTTTGTATTTTTGTAGAAATGGGGTTTCACCATGTTGGCCAGGCTGGTCTTGAACTCCTGATGTCAAGTGATCCGCCTGCCTCGGCCTCCCAAAGTGCTGGGATTACAGGCATGAGCCACTGTGCCCAGCCTGTATGTGAATGTTTATTTCAGCTTTATTCATAATAATGTCAAACTGTAAACAACCCCAAACAGGTAAATTTATAATCAAATTATGGCATATTCAAGCTATGCAATACTATTGAGCAACAAAATGGAATGAACTACTGATATATACAATATCATAAATGAATCTCAAAAATGTTCAGCAAATGAAGACGGACTTAAAACAGTGCACATTCTATGATTCCATTAATATGGTATTGTAAAAAAATTAATCTATAGTGACAGAAAGCAGATGTGTGGTTGCCTGAGGCTGGGGTGCAGGTAGGTGGGTGAGGGGAAGGAAGCCAAGGGAAGTTTTTGGAGTGATGTTCGTGCTCTATATGTTGGTTGTGGTAGGGGTTACACTAGTGTGAAAATTTGTCAAAACCCATCAAACTGTACAATTAAAATTTGTGCATTTTACTGTATGTAATTTATACCTCAAAAAAGTTAATGTAAAAAGAAAATGAGGCACTGTTTCTATGAATGGGTTTTAGGGACAGGTAAACCAGTGAGAGAGAGAGAGCACTCACTTTTTTTTCTTTTTTAGAAGACTGAGGCTGAGTCATAGGCAGGGGCATTGTTGTGCACAGTCTGCTTTGTTGTATGATTCTCTTGAGACCTGACTCAATTTATGGGCTCCTTCCTTGGGCAAGAAACTTAAGTTGGGGTCTCACTATTGTGTTCTGGGAGCGTTAGGTCACTGCATTCCTCATGGGCTCTGGGCATCCCGAGGAAGGCGTCTGCTCAGGAAGCATGCTCAGCCTTGAAATTGAGAAGGGAGGTCAAATGAGAATGTGCAGCTATTGCTTCTGCACCTCCAGTAAGGTCTTCGCTTTGTAAAGAAGCCAGGTGTTAATAATAGTCACTAATACTTAGTTGAGTGAATGTAGGAAAACCCAGATAAACTTTCCTCTCACCCACAGATTTCTCTGGTCAGTTCAGGGAGACAAATGGAAGAGTTCATTTGTGGGAGGGGATTTGTGACAGGTAGGTCATAATCTCAACTACTTTATGAAATGTAAATTACAGCTCTGTAGAAGTGAAAATTCACATCATTACATCAAAATAAAAAAGGAAACAAAGCACTGGTGGGGGAGGCTAGGAGGTGGGAAAAGAACCTGTAGTTTCAGCTACTCGGGAGGCTGAGGTGGGAGGATCACCTGAGCCCAGGAGTTCAAGGCTGCAGTGAGCTGTGATTGCATCTGTGAATGGCCACTACACTCTAATCTGGGAAACATGGCAAGAGCCCATCTCAAAAAAAAAAAAAAAAAGAAAAGGAAACAAAGTATGACTATGAGCAACCCTCTTGTGGAGAAATGGCCAGCATCATGTGCAAATAAGGGTTCCTTAAGCAGTACAGGGCACCTTACTAGGCCATTTCCATGAATTTATCTCATTTAGAAACCAAACTTCCTATCCAAGGCCCATCTTAAATTACTGTTTTCCTTTCCAATGAACCATTTTCCCTCCCTATGGGAGACACTTAAATGTTCTTGGCCAATTAAACAAATGTTCTTGGCCAATTAAACAAATTTCGGGAAGTCATTTTTTTTTTTTTAGAAGTCTATCTTTTTTAGCTGCCTTAAGCACTTTTTAGAAAAATGAAAACAAAGGAAAAGGAAACAAGAAGTCCGTAAGGACATTACATTTTAAATAATTTAAGACATTGTATGGCTCTGAATGTGGTTATTTCCTTGCTGTGCAGGCCAGAGCTGGAAGTCAATCACTTAGGTTTAGTCTTCACTGTCTTAGGAACAAAGTGTGTGACCTTCAGCAAATCTAACCTTTGTACCACTTTTCTCCATGGTCAAATGATGGTGATATCATTTTCTTAAACTATCTTAGTGGGTAAAAAGTTTTCATCGAAATACTGGATGTGGTAACAGTTTGAAAAATTAAATGTTTAATAAAAATCCACATAAAGCCAGTGTTTTACAATGAAAAGAAAACTTTTAACATGTTATAAACATGATATATGTGCTTTCACTCTATGGACTGGATCTCTAAAGCAATAAACATCACCAGTCATCTTTTACTTTTCCCATACTCTAAACACGTTGTTAAGAATGATCCTCTGTGACTGCACTAAATATTTTTTAAGTTTCATACTGAGGTGTTGCAGAAGTTACTTTATTATTAAAACAACAGCCTGGGAACTGAAGCCTAGAAATGGGATAAGAATTATAATTTCAAGACAAAAGCAAACACCTGGGTCATAGAAATGATAGAATGATTAACCTTCATATGTGGTCTGTACTCCATCCAACGAAGGGTGTAACAGTAAAAAATAAAGTAGAATGTACACAGATCTGTACTGTTTTTGTGGGGAGTAAAAGAGTGCCATTAATTTGGTCGAAGGCTGGTGCTGGCATTGTCACAGACTCATTGTCTGATACTGCTTGGCTGTGTCCCCACCCAAATCTCATCTGGAATTATAGCTCGCATAATTCCCATCTGTTGCAGGAGGGACCTGGTGGGAGGTAATTGAATCATGGGGGAGGTTTCCCCCATACTGTTCTCGTGTTAGTAAGTCTCACGAGATCTCATGGTTTTATAAGGTGAAATCCCTTTCACTTGGCTCTCATTCTCTCTTGCCTGCCACCAGGTAAGACGTGCCTTTTGCCTTCCACCTTCTGCCATGATTGTGAGGCCCCGCCAGCCACGTAGAACTGTGGGTCAATTAAACTTCTTTTTCTTTATAAATTATCTAGTGTCAGGTATGTCTTTATCAGCAGCATGAAAACGGACTAATACACTGTCTCTTGTGCCTGATCTGCTAGGCTTCCCCACTTCCTGCCCCACCCTCCCCTCCACTCTCCCCGCTCCCTAGTCCTCCTCTCCCTCTTTCTCTACTCTCTCCTTGTCACATCATATATGAGGGTAGAAATTACTTTTAGTTTTTTTTTTTTTTTAAAGGAAACTTAGGAACATGTGAAATGTTTTTCTTCTTCTTGAGTTGTTTAATTTGGTTTAACAAATGTTAAGTGAGCACAGGCTGCCAGGCAGGAGATACAAAGGTAAATAATACGAGGTCCTTGTCCTCACCTTACTGAAGATCTTAGGGTAGGTCAAACTAAACGAAGATGCAAAAAAGTGCTCCAGGGCTTTGAGGTGGGTGAGAGCACAACTGGCTATGTGGATCAGAAGGTTTTGTGGCAAAACTTCCATCCCTTGGGCCAGGCCTTGAGTGGGAAGGGAGATTTCCATGAGTGGGCATGGGGGAAGGTGGCCCCAAAGGCAGAATAAAAACCAAGCAAAGGGCAGAAGAGTGCCAGGTGGGTTTTAAGCAGCACTCAATCCCGTGTGCCTGGAATGTAGACAGTGTGTGTGTGTGCAGTTGGGGATGCTGGAGATCTGCTGGAAAGGCAGACTGGGTGGGAGCGTGGGGTACACAAAAGGCCTGCTGAGAACTTCAGCCTTTATACTGTAAGCATTGTGGAAGAAGATGGGAAAATATTGCTGTTAGTCTGCTCTTACTCACAGGACTTTATTTGCATGGATATGTGCCCACCCAATCTCCTGTTCTTTGCCTCCCTGCCCCACATAAAAACAGCTGCAGCCTCAGGAAAGTGGTTTGAGAGCCATGGCAGATTTGGCTCTGGGGATGGTCAGGAGGCAATTTCCAACCTCCACATCAGCTAGCTCCAGTTACAGCTTGTTTCTGGGGGCCTGCATTGAGCTTCAGACCCTGACTTTGACTCCCAAGGAGAAGGATATAAAAAGGAGCTTGCTTGGTTCCCTGCTCAGAGCCCACAATGACTAAGGCTCTTACTGGGACCCACCCACAATTGGAGGTGAGATGGGGGTAGGAATGGGAGGTGCAGAGGCTGGGCAGAGCTGGCCCAGGGGCTGCAGCGGGCAGAGCTGAACCAGGGGCTGCAGCACAGCCATCTGCACCCAGCTCAGTGGGCTCAAAGGGCTGGAGTTCTTGGAGGGCTCACCCTGGGAAGAAGGGCTGCTGAGGAAGTTGCTACATGCCATTACTAGCAAGAAGTGAAGCTGAGAGGAGCTTTTCTAAATAATCCATAATAAGAAAGAAAAATGTCAATTAATTGTGTTAGTGGAAAAAACAATATTTCATCCTCTATCCTTTCAATAGAAAATGACATTAAAAATAATGCCATTATGATGAAGCCAACAAAGAGTATGTAAAAGAAAGTATTCTAGATGTACTATGCAGTTAATAAATAATAATAAAATGTTATTTTTCTGGATATGATAATTGTAGTATTTGTCAGCTTTGAAAATTTTATAATTTGTCATGATGTCTTTTGCATTCTAAATAAAGTCACTTTCATACTTAATTTTGTGTTTGCAATTTTGTATTCTTTTTCTTAAAGATTCTCCAAATTGTGTAAGCTTCAGGGTCCCTGAAATTTGGATCAGCCTCTGGATAGTCCCCATAATTTTAGCTCAATAAATGTTTGATTAATTACAATTGCAAAGTACACTGAGCTCTGAGGACTGAAGAACACAAGGGAAATAAAATGCATTTCAAACAAAGAGACAAAATAAATAAATGAATTAGTGGCTTGGCTGGGAAGTCACTATCATTATAACTGGGATGTTTTAAAGATCAGGACAGTCAATGTTGGGATCCAGATGAATTCCACACTCTACATGGTGGGGCCAGTCTGTCTGAAAGTGGCAGTCCAATTAGGGCTTAGCTATTAATGCCACAGTTATGTGGCATTAATAATTTCCAATGGCATTTCCACATGCGATTTTCAGCAGATTATTTTCCCAATTAGGTTTCCCAATTTTAAATTAGGTGGGTTGTGTAAATATAAAGTATTCAAGAAGGAGGGAAAGTATAATTTAACTCTCCACATGCAATTTTATTTGCCAAAGCATAAGGTTACTATTGAAAAATGGACAAATAAAAAATTGTCTCAGAGCTCTAACCAAAGTCTAATTTAATAAGTAATTCCATAGTATGTCAATATGCTTTATTTTATCGAGTGGAAGCATTTGAAACATTATAAAAACTTGTTTAAAAAAGAAATGTAATACTTTCAAGTTTTTTTTAATCTATAAAATAATGGTTTATAGGACTGGAAAGTGTAATGAGGAGCAGATTTTTTAAAATATTACAATGCTACAAAGTTACAACTTTCAAAAGTTACAACTTCTGGCTTTCAAAATCTAAAACACGGACACAATATAAAAAGAATGGTTTTCAAGACATTGGACAGCAAGAAAGAAAGTACAGCGACCCCTGAGAGATGGGTAACAAACAAGATGAACCTTCTTATTGCCCCAGTTTACTGCTTTGAGAGATCTTCCAGGCCTGTGTATGGAGCAGAAACACAAAAGGAGTCCAGAAATCTCCTCGTGCTGAGGAGAGACAGAGCTGAGGCTATGGGGAGACCAAAGCAGGTAGAGGGCTTGAAAGACACTTGATGTAATTCACCTTTAAAGAATATGCATGCTGTTTCAGTGTACATGGAATGTTTATCAAAATAGAACATATTCTGGGCCACAGAACAAGTCTCAAGTTTGAACAGATTCAAGTCATACAAACTGCTGACCAGGATGGCATTAAATTAGAAATCAATTACAGAAAGATACCTGAAAAAAAGAAACCTGAAACTAAACAGACTTTTAAATAACCCATGAATGAAAGAAAAAAGCAAAATGGAAATTAGAAATTATTTTTCATTGAATGAACATGAAAATATAACATATTAAAATTTGTAGGATACTGCTAAAGTGGTACTTAGAAATTTATAGCACTAAATGCTTATAGTAGAAAGGAAGTGGACTAGGGGAGGGATAGCATTAGGAGAAATACCTAATGTAGATGATGGGTTGATGGGTGTAGCAAACCTACCATACACGTACACGGCACGTGTATACCTATGTAACAAACCTGCATGTTCTGCACATGTATCCCAGAACTTAAAGTATAATTTAAAAAAAAAGAGAAAAGAAGTAAAGTCTTATATCAATGACTTCAGCAACCACCTTAAGAAATTAGAAGCGTAAATAAAACCCAAAGTAAAGAGAAGGAAGAAAATGATAAAGTTGAGAGTGGAAATCAATGAAATAGAAAATAGAAAAAGAAAAAAAAATCAATGAAACAAAAAGCTGTTAATTTGAGAAACTCAACAACATTGATAAACTTCCAGCCATTGGTTATAAGGTTACCTGTAGGGTTTTTGTAGGAAGAAACATATACAAAACAGGAAATAGGGAAAACAAAAATTATGAATATCAAGAATGAGAGAGGTGGCATCACTACAGATTTTATAGATAATAAAAGAATAAGGGAATATTATTAAATTTGTGCCAATAAATTTGACAACTTAAATGAAATAGAAAAATAGATAAATTCTTTGAAAGATACAAACTACCAAAGATCACTCCACAAGAAAGATAACCTAAATAGCCCTGTATCTCTTAAAAGAATTGAAGTTGAAATTGTAATTGAAAACTTCCCCCCAACAAAGAAAACTCCAGGTTCAGATGGGTTCACAAGTGAATTCCACTAAATATTTAAGGGAGAAACGATATCAATTCTATATAAAGTTTTCAACGAAAATTAAGAAGGAGGGGTACATTTCAACTCATTCTCTGAAGCCAGGATTACTCTGATACCAAAACCAGAAAAAGACTTTACAAGAAAACTACAAACCAGGGTGGAGCCAAGATGGCCGAATAGGAACAGCTCCGGTCTCCAGCTCCCAGCCCCAGCGACACAGAAGACGGGTGATTTCTGCATTTCTGCTTGAGGTACCGGTTTCATCTCACTAGGGAGTGCCTAACAGTGGGTTCAGGACAGTCGGTGAAGCGCACTGTGCGCGAGCCGAAGCAGGGCGAGGCATTGCCTCACTCGGGAAGCGCAAGGGGTCAGGGAGTTCCCTTTCCTAGTCAAAGAAAGGGAAAACAGACGGCACCTGGAATATCGGGTCAGTCCCGCCCTAATACTGCGCTTTTCCAACGGGCCTGGAAAACGGCACACTAGGAGATTGTGTCCCGCACCTGGCTCGGAGGGTCCTATGCCCACAGAGTCTTGCTGATTGCTAGCACAGCAGTCTGAGATCACGCTGCAAGGCGGCAACGAGGCTGGGGGAGGGGCGCCCGCCATTGCCCAGGCTTGCTTAGGTAAACAAAGCAGCCAGGAAGCTCGAACCGGGTGGAGCCCACCACAGCTCAAGGAGGCCTGCCTGCCTCTGTAGGCTCCACCTCTGGGGGCAGGGCACAGACAACCAAAAACTCAGCGAGAACCTCCACAGCCTTAAATGTCCCTGTCTGACTGACAGCTTTGAAGAGAGTAGTGGTTCTCCCAGCACGCAGCTGGAGATCTGAGAACGGACAGACTGCCTCCTAAAGTGGGTCCCTCACCCCTGAGCAGCCTAACTGGGAGGCACCCCCCCAGTGGGACAGACTGACACCTCATTCAACCGGGTACTCCTCTGAGACAAAACTTTCAGAGGAACTATCAGACAGCTGAATTTGTGGTCTCACGAAAATCCGCTGTTCTGCAGCCACCGGTGCTGACACCCAGCCAAACAGGGTCTGGAGTGGACCTCTAGTAAACTCCAACAGACCTGCAGCTGAGGGTCTTGTCTGGCAGAAGGAAAATTAACAAACAGAAAAGACATCCACACCAAAAACCCATCTGTACATCACCATCATCGAAGACAAAAAGTAGACAAAACCACAAAGATGGGGAAAAAACAGACCAAAAAAACTGGAAACTCTAAAAAACAGAGCACCTCTCCTCCTCCAAAGGAACGCAGTTCCTCACCAGCAATGGAACAAAGCTGGATGGAGGATGACTTTGATGAGTTGAGAGAAGAAGGCTTCAGACGATCAAACTACTCTGAGCTACGAGAGGAAATTCAAAACAATAGCAAAGAAGTTAAAAACTTTGAAAAAAAATTAGAAGAATGGATAACTAGAATAACCAATGGAGAGAAGGGCTTAAAGGAGATGATGGAGCTGAAAGCCAAGTTTCGAGAACTACGCGAAGAATGCAGAAGCCTCAGTAGCAGATGCGATCAACTGGAAGAAAGGGTATCGCTGATAGAAGATGAAATGAATGAAATGAAGAGAGAAGGGAAGTTTAGAGAAAAAAGAATAAAAAGAAATGAACAAAGCCTACAAGAAATTTGGGACTATGTGAAAAGACCAAACCTACGTCTGATTGGTGTACCTGAAAATGATGGGGAGAATGGAACCAAGTTGGAAAACACTCTGCAAGATATTACCCAGGAGAACTTCCCCAATCTAGCAAGGCAGGCCAGCATTCAGATTCAGGAAATACAGAGAACGCCACAAAGATACTCCTCGAGAAGGGCAACTCCAAGACACATAATTGTCAGATTCACCAAAGTGGAAATGAAGGAAAAAATGTTAAGGGCAGCCAGAGAGAAAGGTCGGGTTACCCACAAAGGGAAGCCCATCAGACTAACAGCTGATCTCTCAGCAGAAACTCTACAAGCCAGAAGAGAGTGGGGGCCGATATTCAACATTCTTAAAGAAAAGAATTTTCAACCCAGAATTTCCTATCCCGCCAAACTAAGCTTCATAAGTGAAGGAGAAATAAAATACTTTACAGACAAGCAAACGCTGAGTGATTTTGTCACCACCAGGCCTGCCCTAAAAGAGCTCCTGAAGGAAGCACTAAACATGGAAAGGAACAACCGGTACCAGCCCCTGCAAAAACATGCCAAATTGTAAAGACCATCAAGGCTAGCAATAAACTATAGCAACTAACGAGCAAAATAACCAACTAACATCATAATGACAGGATCAGATTCACACATAACAATATTCACGTTAAATGTAAATGGGCTAAATGCTCCAATCAAAAGACACAGACTGGCAAACTGGATAAGGAGTCAGGACCCATCAGTGTGCTGTATTCAGGAAACCCATCTCATGTGCAGAGACACACATAGACTCAAAATAAAGGGATGGAGGAAGATCTATCAAGCAACTGGAAAACAAAAAAAGGCAGGGGTTGCAATCCTAGTCTCTGATAAAATAGACTTTAAACCAACAAAGATCAAAAGAGACAAAGAAGGCCATTACATAATGGTAAAGGGATCAATTCAACAAGAAGAGCTAACTATCCTAAATATATATGCACCCAACACAGGAGCACCCAGATTCATAAAGCAAGTCCTCAGTGACCTACAAAGGGACTTAAACTCCCACAAAATAATAATGGGAGATTTTAACACCCCACTGTCAGCATTAGACAGATCAACGAGACAGAAAGTTAACAAGGATATCCAGGAATTGAACTCAGCTCTACATAAAGTGGACCTAATAGACATCTACAGAACTCTCCACCCCAAATCAACAGAATATACATTTTTTTCAGCACCACACCACACCTATTCCAAAATTGACCACATAGTTGGAAGTAAAGCTCTTCTCAGCAAATGTAAAAGAACAGAGATTATAACAAACTGTCTCTCAGACCACAGTGCAATCAAACTAGAACTCAGGATTAAGAAACTCAGTCAAAACCGCTCAACTACATGGAAACTGAACAACCTGCTCCTGAATGACTATTGGGTACATAATGAAATGAAGGCAGAAATAAAGATGTTCTTTGAAACCAACGAGAACGAAGACACAACATACCAGAATCTCTGGGACACGTTCAAAGCAGTGTGTAGAGGGAAATTTATAGCACTAAATGCCCACAAGAGAAAGCAGGAAAGATCCAAAATTGACACCCTAACATCACAATTAAAAGAACTAGAAAAGCAAGAGCAAACACATTCAAAAGCTAGCAGAAGGCTAGAAATAACTAAAATCAGAGCAGAACTGAAGGAAATAGAGACACAAAAAACCCTTCAAAAAATTAATGAATCTAGGAGCTGGTTTTTTGAAAAGATCAACAAAATTGATGGACCTCTAGCAAGACTAATAAAGAAGAAAAGAGAGAAGAATCAAATAGATGCAATAAAAAACGAAAAAGGGGATATCACCACCGATCCCACAGAAATACAATCTACCATCAGAGAATACTACAAACACCTCTATGCAAATAAACTAGAAAATCTGGAAGAAATGGATAAATTCCTCGACAAATACACCCTCCCAAGACTAAACCAGGAAGAAGTTGAATCTCTGAATAGACCAATAACAGGTTCTGAAATTGTGGCAATAATCAATAGCTTACCAACCAAAAAGAGTCCAGGACCTGATGGATTCACAGCCAAATTCTACCAGAGGTACAAGGAGGAACTGGTACCATTCCTTCTGAAACTATTCCAATCGATAGAAAAAGAGGGAATCCTCCCTAACACATTTTACGAAGCCAGCATCGTCCTGATACCAAAGCCTGGCAGAGACATAACCAAAAAAGAGAATTTCAGACCAATATCCTTGATGAACATTGATGCAGAAATCCTCAATAAAATACTGGCAAACCGAATCCAGCAGCACATCAAAAAGCTTATCCACCATGATCAAGTGGGCTTCATCCCTGGGATGCAAGGCTGGTTCAACATACGCAAATCAATAAATGTAATCCAGCATATAAACAGAACCAAAGACAAAAACCACATGATTATCTCAATAGATGCCGAAAAGGCCTTTGACAAAATTCAACAACCCTTCATGCTAAAAACTCTCAATAAATTAGGTATTGATGGGACGTATCTCAAAATAATAAGAGTTATCTACGACAAACCCACAGCCAATATCATACTGAATGGGCAAAAACTGGAAGCATTCCCTCTGAAAACTGGCACAAGACAGGGATGCCCTCTCTCACCGCTACTATTCAACATAGTGCTGGAAGTTCTGGCCAGAGCAATCAGGCAGGAGAAGGAAATAAAGGGTATTCAATTAGGAAAAGAGGAAGTCAAATTGTCCCTGTTTGCAGATGACATGATTGTGTATCTAGAAAACCCCATTGTCTCAGCCCAAAATCTCCTTAAGCTGATTAGCAACTTCGGCAAAGTCTCAGGATACAAAATTAATGTACAAAAATCACAAGCATTCTTGTACACCAATAACAGACAAACAGAGAGCCAAATCATGAGTGAACTCCCATTCACAATTGCTTCAAAGAGAATAAAATACCTAGGAATCCAACTTACCAGGGATGTGAAGGACCTCTTCAAGGAGAACTACAAACCACTGCTCAATGAAATAAAAGAGGATACAAACAAATGGAAGAACATTCCATGCTCATGGGTTGGAAGAATCAATATCGTGAAAATGGCCATACTGCCCAAGCTAATTTATAGATTCAATGCCATCCCCATCAAGCTACCAATGACTTTCTTCACAGAATTGGAAAAAACTACTTTAAAGTTCATATGGAACCAAAAAAGAGCCCGCATCGCCAAGTCAATCCTAAGCCAAAAGAACAAAGCTGGAGGCATCACGCTACCTGACTTTAAACTATACTACAAGGCTACAGTAACCAAAACAGCATGGTACTGGTACCACAACAGAGACATAGATCAATGGAACAGAACAGAGCCCTCAGAAATGATGCCGCATAGCTACAACTATCTGATCTTTGACAAACCTGACAAAAACAAGAAATGGGGAAAGGATTCCCTATTTAATAAATGGTGCTGGGAAAACTGGCTAGCCATATGTAGAAAGCTGCAACTGGATCCCTTCCTTACACCTTATACAAAAATTAATTCAAGATGGATTAAAGACTTATATGTTAGACCTAAAACCATTAAAATCCTACAAGAAAACCTAGGCAATACCATTCAGGACATAGGCGTGGGCAAGGACTTCATGTCTAAAACACCAAAAGCAATGGCAACAAAAGCCAAAATCGACAAATGGGATCTCATTAAACTAAAGAGCTTCTGCACAGCAAAAGAAACTATCATCAGAGTGAACAGGCAACCTACAGAATGGGAGAAAATTTTTGCAACCTACTCATCTGACAAAGGGCTAATATCCAGAATCTACAATGAACTCAAACAAATTTACAAAAAAAAAAGAAACAACCCCATCAAAAAGTGGGCAGAGGACATGAACAGACACTTCTCAAAAGAAGACATTTATGCAGCCAAAAAACACATGAAGAAATGCTCCTCATCACTGGCCATCAGAGAAATGCAAATCAAAACCACAGTGAGATACCATCTCACACCAGTTAGAATGGCCATCATTAAAAAATCAGGAAACAACAGGTGCTGGAGAGGATGTGGAGAAATAGGAACACTTTTACACTGTTGGTGGGACTGTAAACTAGTTCAACCATTGTGGAAGTCAGTGTGGCGATTCCTCAGGGATCTCGAACTAGATATACCATTTGACCCAGCCATCCCATTACTGGGTATATACCCAAAGGACTATAAATCATGCTGCTATAAAGACACATGCACACGTATGTTTATTGCGGCACTATTCACAATAGCAAAGAGTTGGAACCAACCCAAATGTCCAACAACGATAGACTGGATTAAGAAAATGTGGCACATATACACCATGGAATACTATGCAGCCATAAAAAATGATGAGTTCGTGTCCTTTGTAGGGACATGGATGAAACTGGAAAACATCATTCTCAGTAAACTATCGCAAGGACAAAAAACCAAACACCGCATGTTCTCACTCATAGGTGGGAATTGAACAATGAGAACTCATGGACACAGGAAGGGGAACATCACACTCCGGGGACTGTTGTGGGGTGGGGGGAGGGGGGAGGGACAGCATTAGGAGATACACCTAATGCTAAATGACGAATTAATGGGTGCAGGAAATCAACATGGCACATGGATACATATGTAACAAACCTGCACATTGTGCACATGTACCCTAAAACCCTAAAGTATAATAATAAAAAAAAAAAAATAAATAAATAAATAAATAAATAAATAAAGCAAGGGCATTACAGAGGCACGCAGCAAAAAAAAAAAAAAAAAAAAAAAAAAAAAAAGAAAACTACAAACCAATATCCACTGTAAATATTTATGCAAAAATTTAAAATAAAATTTTAGCAAATCCACTGATACAATAAAAAGAATAATATATTAGGACTAAGTTAATTTTATCCCAGGAATGCAAGGCTGTCTTAATATTTTAAAATTCAATCAAATATAATTCATCATATAAACTAAAACAGTAAAACCATATGATCATCTCAATGAACACAAGTTTGACAAAATTCAGTATTAATTCCATAAAAAAAAACTCAGCAAAATAAGAACAAAAGAGCTTCTCAACTAGAAAAAGGGTACCTCCAAAAAAAACCTACAGGTAACATTATGATTAATGGCAAAAAATGGCATGCTTTCCCCTCAGATCAGAAATAAAATAAGAATGTTTGCCGTCTTCTATTCAATGGTGTATTAAAAGTTATAGCCTGTACAATAAGGCAAAAACAAAACCAAACCTTCAGATTAGAAAGAAAGAAGTAAAACTGTCTTTATTCACAACTGATATAATCACAGTAGTAGAAAATCTAATGGAATCTACAAAAACGCTACCAGAAATAATAAGTGAGTTTAAAGAGGCCACAGGATGCAAGATCAGTGTACACAACTGCATTTCTATATACAATAAAAAATCAGAAATTGAAAATATAATATATAATAGCATCAAAATATGAAATACTTAGGAATAAGTTTGACAAAAATGTGAAAGACCTGTACATTGAAAACTGCAAAATATTGCTGAAAGGAACTAAAGACCTAAATAAATTAAGAGGTATACTATATTCATGGGTTGAAAGACTTAAAACTGATGTCACTTGAAATTGATCAATGTAATCACAATAAAAAATCACAGCCACTTTTTTCTTGATGGAAATTTTAAAAACTAATTCTAAAATTCACATGGAAATGCAAATAACCTAGAGCAGTCAAAACAACACAAAAAGTTGGAGGAGTAACACTACCTGGTTTCAAATCTATAAAACTACATTAATCAACATGGTGTGGTATTGGTGTTGAGATCAATAAATAGATCAATGGAACAAAATAGTCCAGAAACAGACCCATGCATATATGGAAAGCTGATTTTGAGAAAGGTACAAAGGCAAGTCTATGGAGAAACAATAGTCTTTTCAACAGATTTGGAGGCAAAACTTCATTAGATATGTTATAGAGTATTAGATAGATGGCAAGTTTGTAAATGTAAATGCTGAAATAATTAGATATCCAAATAACATAACAAATGAAGTTCAAGCCATACTCTAAACTATACACAAAACCCAAAATGTCTCAATTGAAATAATGGGCAAAATATTTGAATAGATACTTCACCAAAAAAGATATACAGATGACAAATAAATGCACCAAAAAATGCTCAAAATCATTGTCATTAGATAAATACAAATTAAACCCCCTATCAGATATACTACATGCCTAGTGCAGTAGCTAAAATTAAAAAGACTGACCCTACCAAGTGTTGCTAAGAAAGTCAAGCAAGCGGAACTCTCAGACACTGTTGGTGAGAATGTAAAATGGTAAAACCACTTTGGAAAACAGTTTGACTGTTTTTTATAATGGTAGACACACATCTACCATACTTCCTACTCCTGGGTATTTATCCAAGAGAAATGAAAGTATATGTACTTTCAAAGACATTTATATGAATTTTCATAGATGATTTGTTTGTTATAATCAAATACTGGAAACAGGCCAAATGTCTATCAATAGATGAGTGGAGAAGCAAACTATGGTATATTTCTGTTATAAAATACTACTCAGGAATGAAAAGAAATGAACTATTAGTACATGTTACCACATGGATGAACCCCAGAATAATTATGCTGAGGGAAAGAAGTCAGACAAAAGGGTATATAACACATAATTCTACTTATATAAAATACTAGAAAATATAATCTATAATGACAGAATGCAGATCAGTTTTTATTTGGAATGGGGTTGCAGAGAGAGATGCAAGAGGGAGAGATTACCAAGGGGCATGAAGAAACATTTGAAGTGGTGAAAATGTTTGTTACCTCAACTGTGGTGATGGTTTCGTGGGTGTACACATGTCAAAATTTATTAAATATACACTTTAAATACATGCAGTTTTTTTGTATGTCAATTGTATCTCAATGTTTTTTAAAACCCAACCTCATGATTTGGCTTCAAGTATCTAAAGCAAAACATAGGTTGAGGGGCTTCAAAATCGCAGTACTTCAAGTATTTACTTGGTTCTAAAATGTATCTTGTCTTTGTGAAATTGATTATTCTTGTTAATTTCCCAATAAATAGAACACAAAGTCCATAACCAAACCTTTCTCAACACACTCAGTTCAAGTAGATCAAGTCATTAAAAACAGGCTTCACTACCTTATCTTGTGGAGGAGGGGAAGGAAAAGGCGGGTATATGAAAAAAATAAAAGATACAAAATACGTTCTTGGGAATTTATGATGCAAAACTAGAAATGTCTATCAATATCCAAAATACAAATACAAGATTTTTCTTTACATTTTCTCGCTTTGTTTTCCTTCTTTCTTTACGGCCTTCTACTTTTTAAAATTCTTTTTTCCTTTCCCTTGTTTCCTTTTTTACCTTCTGTCTTCCCACTTTCTTTCACTTCCCACATCTCAATTCTCCCATTTGCTGGCAGGATTGTACGGTGGCTGACCACAGCATGGACTCTGGAGCAGTCTGCCCAACTCCAGATCTTTTGCTCATGGTGTTAGGCATGGTAATATCCGGTGCTTTAGCTCCCCTATCTTAAATGGGGTAATATCAAATGTTTCTTCCTCATAGGTTGCTGTGAGGTTTAAAATTGTTAATACAGGAAAAACACTTGGAATACGTAATTAACAGGTAAATGTTACCATTCTTAGAGCCCCCATTCTACATCAGACACACTGGACTCCAATCAATTAAACATAAACAGCCCCGGGCTCAAAGAAAGCAGAAGTGAGATTCCAAGGGCTAGAACCCAGTCCTGGTTTGGTCACTACAGTTGTCTGACCCCGACCCTGTTACCTACACATCAACGCTTAAACTGTTTATTGGTAAAATGAGAAGTTTAGTGTAAAAGCTAACCCCATTCAGCTTGTACCACTGCTTTTTGAAATCCAAAAGTATAAAAATATTATCAAATTAAAAGCCTTTTGATAACTTTTAGGCAGAAACGAGAAGTGGCATGGATTTTCATGTCACAATGAAGGCCATTTGTTATTTAGTAAGAAAGATAACATCGCAATTACATCGACATCACTAAAATTTTTGTGGACCGCTAAGTTACCTCTTTAATGTTTTATGAGAAATTGCAACATATAGTTTGATTCTTATCTTCTGAAATCAAACACATTCAAAGTTTGGGTCAGAACTCCCTCTTTCCAAAGCTGTACACGAAGTCTCTTGAGAAGTTAGCAGTTTGGGTACTTCATCTGTGAGTGGCAGGTGTACCACCAGCTTGGACTTCGTGATCCAGCAGGAACAATCCTCATTTCAGGAACACTCTGCAGCTATTCTGTCTTCTCTGAGGTCAAGCAGCATGAATGGTGAGTGAAGTAACCATAGAAAACCAGAGTCCTCATGGCTCACTTTGCGTGAAATTCCCTGGAGTAAGCGTAATGTTCTACATATAATCCTGTCATTCAAGAAAATCACTCAGTTTTTAGAAAGTAGGGGTATTTAATATAGAAACCTTTTTTACTTGGCCTCATTACAGATAACTTTTTTATTTTGGTTTGTTTCCTCATCTTTATCTACACAGTACCTTTTATATATCTACTGTGAGTAACTAAGACTAGATTAAGGAGTCGAAATAAGCCGTGTTTAAGTACCAACTCTTTCCACTTGTTAAGAAAGGTCTGTGGCAAGTTATTTATGCTAAGCCTCAGTTATGTCATTACCTTATGGAAAGAAGAACACCTCCCTCATTGGATTGAGGATTAAATTGACAAAATATCCTATGTATCCTCTATAGCAGGGGTCCCTAAACCCCGGACCACAGGCTGGTACTAGTACTGGTAACTGGCTTGTGGCCTGTTAAGAACTGGGCCTCACAGCAGGAGATGAGCTGTGGGCAAGTGAGCAAAGCTTCATCTGTATTTACAGCTGCTCCCCATCGCTCATATTACCACCTGGGCGCCTCCTCCTGTCAGATCAGTGGTGGCATTAGTAGGGCAAACCCTACTGTGAACTGTGCATGCAAGGGATGTACGTTGCACACTCCTTATGTGTCCAGAATTGGTGGGTTCTTGGTCTCACTGACTTCAAGAATGAAGCCGCGGACCCTCGTGGTGAGTGTTTCGGTTCTTAAAGGCGGCATGTCTGGAGTTTGTTCCTTCTGATGTTTGGATGTATTCAGAGTTTCTTCCTTCTGGTGGGTTCGTGGTCTCGCTGGCTCAGGAGTGAAGCTGCAGACCTTTGCGGTGTTACAGCTCTTAAGGCAGCGTGTCTGGAGTTGTTTGTTCCTCCTGGTGGGTTCGTGGTCTCACTGGCTTCAGGAGTGAAGCTGCAGACCTTCACAATGAGTGTTACAGCTCATAAAGGCAGTGTGGACCCAAAGAGTGAGCAGCAGCAAGATTTATTGCAAAGAGGGAAAGAATAAAGCTTCCACAGTACAGAAGCAGACCCCAGTGGGTTACCACTGCTGGCTCCGCAGCCTGCTTTTATTCTCTTTTCTGGCCCCACCCACATCCTGCAGATTAGTTCATTTTACAAAGAGCTGATTGGTCCGTTTTGACAGGGTGCTGATTGGTACGTTTATAATCCCTGAGCTAGACACAAAAGTTCTCCACGTCTGCACTAGATTAGCTAGATACAGAGTGTGGACACAAAGGTTCTCCAAGTCCCCACCAGAGTAGCTAGATACAGAGTGTCGATTGGTGCATTCACAAACCCTGAGCTAGACACAGGGTGCTGACTGGTGTGTTTACAAACCTTGAGCTAGATACAGAGTGCTGATTGGTGTATTTATAATCCCTTAGCTAGACATAAAGGTTCTCCAAGTCCCCACCAGACTCAGGAGCCCAGCTGGCTTCACCCAGTGGGTCCCGTACCAGGGCCGCAGGTGGAGCTGCCTGCCAGTCCCGCACCATGCGCCTGCACTCCTCAGCCCTTGGGTGGTTGATGGGACTGGGCGCCCTGGAGTAGGGGGTGGCGCTCGTCGGGGAGGCTCGGGCGGCACAGGAGCCCATGGAGGCGGGGGAGGCTCAGGCATGGCGGGCTGCGGGTCCCGAGCCCTGCCCCGTGGGGAGGCAGCTAAGGCCCGGTGAGAAATTGACCGCAGCGCCAGTGGGCGGGCACTGCTGGGAGACCCAGCACACCCTCCACAGCCACTAGCCTGGGTGCTAAGCCCCTCACTGGCTGGGCCAGCAGGGCCGGCCGGCTGCTCCAAGCGTGGGGCCCACCAAGTTCACGTCCACCCGGAACTCCACCTGGCCCGCAAGCGCCACGTGCAGCCCCAGTTGCTGCTGGCGCATCTCCCTCCACACCTCCCTGCAGGCTGAGGGAGCCGGCTCCGGCCTTGGCCAGCCCAGGAAGGGGCTCCCACAGTGCAGCGGTGGGCTGAAGGGCTCCTCAAGTGCTGCCAAAGTGGGAGCCCAGGCAGAGGAGGCGCCGAGAGCGAGCGAGGACTGCGAGGGCTGCCAGCACGCTGTCACCTCTCACTTATGAGAATCAATGCCTGATAGGTCTGTCACTGTTGCCCATCACCCCCAGATGGGACCATCTAGTTGTAGGAAAACAAGTTCAGGGCTCTCAGTAGTTCTACATTATGGTGGGTTGTATAATTATTTCATATATATTACACTGTAATAATAATAGAAATAAAGTGCACACTAAATGTAATGCACTTGAATTGCCCCAAAACCATCCCACCACCCCTGGATCCAGGGAAAAATTGTCTTCCATGAAACTGGTCCCTGGTGCCAAAAAGGTTGGGGACCACTGCTGTATAGCACACCCTTCTAGGTTATCAGATTCGAGTCCTGTTTGTTCATGGTTTTTGAGCTATTTAGCAATTATTTGCAATGTTTTTAATTTTAAAAAATTATTTTTAAATTAAAAAAAATTTTTTTGAAACAGTTTCACTGTCACCGAGAGTGCAGTGGAGAGTGTAGTGTAGTGGCGCAATTACAGCTCATCACAGCCTTGACCTCCTGGGTTGAAGTAATCCTCCCACCTCAGCCTCCCAAAGAGCTGTAACTACAGGTGTGCACCACCACGCTCAGCTAATTTTTGTACAGATGGGATTTCACCATGTTGCCCAGGCTTGTCTTGAACTCCTGAGCTCAATCAATCCTCCCGCCTCAGCCTCCCAAACATAACTTCTCTGATTATATGGCTTTATGAGGAATACAGATATGACAGTATGACTCTGGAAGGGGGCATACAGCAGGGAGTTAATGCTCCTTCGAAGAGTTGTTACCATGATGAGGAGGGGAATTCCCTCTGTTAATACCCCTTTGGAGAAATGGCCAAATGTGTCAGAAACTCCTAATTCTCTAAAGATTGAATTAGGAGTACTACATTTCTATTGGGTCAAGCCCATATCCAGAAACAACTACACTGATTACCCAGTCAACGGATATCAACTTGTCCATTGAAGACATATTATGAGAAACAAGACTTTTGTTAAAATATAATACATGAACACTGATTAGATCTTATGTCAGGTTCCAATTATGAGTCTCAAATCCCACTGTTACCCACCAGGAGTGTTTCTTGGTAGTCCTCATAATTCGTAAAGGAAGTGTTCTTACCGCTCTGCCAGAGTGAGTTCCTCCCACAAAACCTACAACATAGTTGATTCTATGTCATTTGCTGCTAGCTGGATTCACCTTTCTATACTTTCATATTCCTTTAGCTGTTTAGAGATAGCCAGCAGTATCCATAACCTCTCAGCATATCCATGAGAGAACCTGCAAGACTCTTGCCCCATCTAGCCAAGAGTTTCAACATTAGACCAGTTGTCAGAGGAAAGTGAGAACCAGCTGGACTGATTAAGTATCTTGATTGACCATTATAGAAGATGGGGCTAGGAGGTTGCTTAATTTACCTAACCAGAATGTCTACATCACGGCTTGAAATTTTAAGTGTATAAATGTGTGTGTGTGTGTGTGTGTACGCACCCATGTATTTGGGACAGTAAACAGAAAATCCAAATTTTTACTCTGACTTCCAAGATGAGGCTGATTAAGAGGTAGCAGGGAATCTTTATAGCTCACTGCTAGGCTCAACCTAAAAAAATCATTTTATTTATTATTAAAAACTGGGAAATATAGGAAATAAAATACAGCTCCACAGAAATATAAACTACTACTATTTTAGTGTATTCCCTACCAGATGCTCTTCTGTGCTTATTTTTATACTGTTGAGATCCTATGTATGTACTATTTTGACTTGTACTTGCACTTAAGATGTTCTGTGCCATTGCCTATATCATTTTTGTAATTATTTTTAATGTCAAAATGTTATTCGATTGTAGTTATATTTCAGTGTGGCTACCTGCTTTCTTACTGTTGGACATAGTGTTACGCTGTTATGAACATCTATGAATCAGTCACTGCACTTTACTTTTTATGATTATTTCCATGACTAAAGATTTAATACTTTTCAAAGGCTCTCGATAAATTTTACCAAAGGTTTGTGCCAAAATACTTTAAAAATTTTTTTTTATATTTTCATATTTAATGTACCCAAGTGACAAAATATTCTCTCACTAACCGTGTAGGAGAATGCTCCATCTCATGACAATATTGCCAGCATTGAACGCTTTCCGAATGAAGAAAAAAAATCCTTGCTAGTGTCAGGCCTCTCAGCCCAAGCTAAGCCATCGTATCCCCTGTGACCTGCATGTATACATCCAGATGGCCCCAAGCAAGTGAAGAATAACAAAAGAAGTGAAAATGGCCGGTCCATGCCTTAACTGATGACATTCCACCACAAAAGAAGTGAAAATGGCACAAAAGAAGTGAAAATGGCCGGTAACTGATGACATTCCACCACAAAAGAAGTGAAAATGGCTGGTCCCTGCCTTAACTGATGACATTCCACCACAAAAGATGTGAAAATGGCCAGTCCCTGCCTTAACTGATGACATTATCTTGTGAAATTCCTTCTCCTGGCTCATCCTGGTTCAAAAGCTCCTGCAATGAGCACCTTGTGACCCCCCACCCTTGCCAGCCAGAGAACAACCCCCTTTGACTGTAATCTTCCACTACCTACCCAAATTTTATAAAATGGCCCCACCCTTACCTCCCTTCGCTGACTCTCTTTTCGGACTCAGTCCGCCTGCACCCAGGTGAAACAGCCTTGTTGCTCACACAAAGCCTGTTTGGTGGTCTCTTCACATGGACGCGAGTGAAAGCTAGTTTGATGGTAAAACAGTATTTTATTGTAATTTTATTCACATCTTTTGATTACCAGTTACAATACTACATTTGTTTGTTTTTTCTCTTCTGCCAACAACTTGTTCATGTCCTTTGCTGAGTTTTCCATTTTTCATCCACATTAATGAAATTATTTTGTTTTATGAAGTCTCCATTGAAACAATAAAATATTCATGAAGATTCATTTTATTGGATTTAAATATTTTAAAGAAATATTTTTAAGGCTGCAGTTTATTGATAAGAAAAATATAAAGCATACATGTTTATAGATTATGCATTGACATTATGGTATATATATTCTCCAAATAACATAATTAATTTTGTAGTGCTACTAGTGGAATGCATTCTCCAGAAACATGGCTTTACCTTCAAATCTGAGCACAATACCCTTACAACAAAAATGAAGAAAAGGATAATAAAAGCACAACTTTGATTCATTTAAATTTTGGTAGACCATATTTGATTTGTTGAAGAGTAAATTCGTTTATTTACCTCTTCAAGGAAGTCATTATTTTTTGCATCTCTTTCTGTGCCTCTTTATCCTATAAAGAAAATACAAATACATAATGAAATTTCATGCATTCATCTTGATAATCTAGTATGCTGAAACAGACTTACATTGACTTGAGGAGATTCCCCAACATGAGAACTTTGAGGTTCACGAAGGTACGTGCAATCACCAGATAGTTTCCCTAATACAGGACACTGACAGGGTTTTATTATTATTTTTTAAAATAATTTTCTTTTTTTTCATTTTGACAAGTAGCTTTTCTCTTAGTGAGTGTTTTATACAGCATTAATCCTCACGTGTCCTGGAGTGTTGCTCAATGAGTGAAGGGTTTATCATGTTTATTTCATTGAATTCCTTCTCCAGCATGAATTATCTAGTAATTTCCCAACAGGTTTCTTCCTCCTGGAAAAAACTTGCCACTTTCTTTCCTGTTTTACTCTAAGTTTTTTCTGCATATCAAGGCTTGAGCTTTGCCTGAAGGGTGTAGGGTTTAGCCCTGTGGGAGCTCTCTGGTATCTAAAAGATGGCATCTTTCAGATAGATGGAAATTTGAGTGAGACCACCTATAAAGGTTAGGGCTGAGGTTGAAGGCTCTTCCAAATGCTGTACATTTATAGGGTTTCTTTCCATGTGCATTGTCTCATTATGACTAAGGTGAGATCATTAAATGAAGCCTTTCCCACATAGATCATATTCATATGGCTTCTCTCCAGTGTTAATTCAAGGTGTTGTTTAAAGGATAAACGGTCACTGAAGGCATTTCCACACTGATTACAGACAAAGAGTTCTCTGGTATGAATAAAAGTTAACAATGTGGATGAAGTGTTTCCTACATTCATTACATTTATGGAGTTTCCCTCCAGTGTGAGCTAACACATGCTGAGTCAAAGTTGAGCTGTGACAACTTCCTCATACTCATTATATTCCAAGGGCTCCTCTCCACTGTGACATCCCTGTTACTGAAGACATAACAGGCTGTTGGAGCCTTGCTCAAATACCTTCATTTATTCATTCATTTTCCCACATATGAATCTGATGCCGAGCATTCAGTATAGTCTCTAGTTAACATCTTCCACGTTGGTTACATTCATGTGGTGTGTTACTCTCCTTTGCATACAGAAGTTTTCTCCTTTGTAGCAGGTCAGCTGCATAGCTATATGATTAATTTTAAGGTTTTTGTTATGTTTCAGGCACTTAATATATTGGCTATATTTATGCAATTGCCCTCTTCTAAGAACTCAGGTTATGGTTTGGAGCTCAGGTTATTCCTTTTCTCCCAAATTTGAACTATCCACACCTTTGAGCTGAGATAGCACACTTTCTCTAGCCTCAAATTAAAGTCATGTGATTGTGCTGCATTCCTAATTTGGCCCTCCCCAGGCCAATTCTGCTGTGGAGGAACAGAGTTCACCCTTACGAATCTCAGTATTGACACGTTGTTAGATCGCTCTTTCCTGTAGATATTCTACATGGAAGTTCTGTCTTTAAGACTTTCTTGCCTGGATGCTGGTTTTGAGGATTTTCTCCAGAATCACATCTCTGTGCAGCTTCCTCTGAGATGGGTCTAGCAGGGCCTACTCTTTCTGAGTAAAATCCAAAGCCATATCCTTAAAGGTCAACATTTCCTTTTTTTTTTTTTTTGAGATGGAGTCTCGCTCTGTTGCCAGGCTGGAGTGCAGTGGCGCAAACTCGGCCTATTGCAACCTCCGCCTTCTGGGTTCAAGTGATTCCCCTGCCTCAGCCTCCCGAGTAGCTGGGGCTACAGGCACGTGCCACCACACCCAGCTAATTTTTGTATTTTTAGTAGAGACGGGGTTTCACCATGTTGGCCAGGATGGTCTCGATCTCTTGACCTCGTGATCTGCCCGCCTTGGCCTCCCAAAGTGCTGGGATTACAGCCGTGAGCCACCACGCCCAGCCAAGGGCCAACAATTCCTGTGGTTGTACTGTCAAGAACTCAGTCACCACCTGTCTTTCTCTGTAATCTCATTCAGGGGCCATCTGAGCACTAAGCCAGAAAGGCAGAACCCAGACAGATAGAAACTTGAGTGAGACCACGATGATACTGGGGTTGGGGTCACCACATTCTGGAGCTCAGAGCTTCTTTCTAACTTTCTAGAAAAAGCCAGGAACCTGTATTTTTAATGAGCCCTCTACTGTCCAAGCAAGTCTTAAATATTTAAACAACTGGGCTTAAATTCTAATTTCCTCAGATTATATAGCAAAACCTCAGGATGACCTTTCCTGGCCCATGGCCCAGGTTGCAGTACCAGTTTTATTTTCTCATAAATCTCTGTGCTTTTATTTCCAAAACACTCATCAAATTTTATTGCTATGACTTTTTCAGTGCCTGCCTTTCCCACTAGACCACAGAATTCATGATGGCAGAGGTATCTGTTTTTTCCTCTTTGTATCCCAAGCCTCTAGCAGAGTACACCTCTATAATTGTAAAATAAGTGAATAAAGATAATCTCTCTTTCACCCAAACACACACATTCAAAAATACAGATTTATTTCATCTGATAGTGTTGGAAAAAGATGGTTTAGAAAACTACATCAATGCTCTCTGCTAAAGACTGGATAAATAAAAGAGAGACTTATTTACATTAAATTGCCATTATTCTCCTAGCATTTGGGTAATGATTATCACACACCAACTTCATGAGACTGGGTACTGGTTAAGAACAGCTAGTCCCAAACTGATGCTGTATCATCAATTATTTTAAGAAAATAAATAAATAAAAGGGTTCTAAGAAACTTCTTTACAGTGTTTTTAAGATCAATTTAAATAATACAACCAAGACCATTACATATATTGCAAAATCTTAAGAAATAATATATTTTAAATGCAAACGACAAGAAGGTAAGAGTCAAAAGAGTAGAAATAGGGGGTTGTAAACAGACTTTCTACAAATCATGAAAATGTCTATTTAGACGGTGGGAAAAGTCTGTCTCTACTATCTATACTGTAATAGCCTTATTAATTTTTTTTTTTTTTTTGAGACGGACTTTCACTCTTGTTGCCCTGGCTGGGGTGCAATGGGATGATCTCAGCTCACCACAACTTCTGCCTCTCAGGTTCAAGAGATTCTCCTGCCTCAGCCTCCCTAGTAGCTGGGATTATAGGCATGTGCCACCACGCCTGGCTAATTTTGTGTGTGTTTTTTTTTTTTTTTTTTTAGTAAAGACGGGGTTTCTCCATGTTGGTCAGGCTGGTCTCGAACTCCCGACCTCAGGTGATCTGCCTGCCTCGGCCTCCCAAAGTGCTGGGATTACAGGCGTGCGCCACCACGCCCGGCTGCCTTATTAATTTTTCAAAAAGTACTAGGAATAATTCTCCAGGCATGGATAGCACAGATGAGTTAATTTACAAGAAATAAGTTTCAACCAGAAAGAAATGGGCAAACAAGAATTTCTAGCAAATGAGACAACATTACAGGATTTTGGCAAGAGACCCATTTATTACCCTGAGCTGTAGCATTTCTATAACAGGAAGGCAGAGTGAATGGATACAAATTCTGTTTTATAACCTATCCAGAAAACCAATGTTTTCAAGATATCATAATCAAATATGATATCTTAATTAAGAAAGAACATTTAAAGCAGAATTAGGATTTTTGTTACTAAGAGCAGTTACCAATGAGAGTTATGCTTCTCAACTCATAAAACAGGTTGGAAATACAGCTCAGAACTTTAACCAACAGTCCATTTCAAAGACAACTATACCACTTGCTAAATATAACGTGCTCTTAACTTTCAGCACTCCCAGAGTACACTTCTTTTTGTGGTTTGTTTCTGGTAACATTGGATTTACCAGTCTATGAGTCTGTTTGTCTTAGAAAGGTGATTAATGCCATTTCAAAATGTTTCAGCAATTTTAAAATATGGGTTTTTCTTTACCAGTTTAGCACATCTCTTATCATAAAATATTATATAATGCTTTTTATATCTGCGCTTTCTCAGTAGGCTCCACATTGATGAACTTTAATACTGCCTCCAGGCAAACAACTTTCAGGTTGCCAGTGAAGTCATTATTTCATTCAGAAATCATTCTCACACTGTCTTAGACACAGAAATCCCTTTTTTAAAAAAGAAATGGTTCTCAGGATCTGAGATTACTTTCCTAGGGTCAAGAAAAGTCCACATGAATAATAAAAATACCATAGTTTCAAACTCTGGGAATGTAAAGCTGCTTACACCTATGAATCTGGGCTCTAGAGACCAAATGACCAACACTCCCAATATCAAGTAGCAGTGTGATGAGCTGAGAGTTCCCTAATAGGGGACAGAAGACATGTCCACAAATGACTATAATGCAAAGAAGAAGCTATAAATGCCACAAGAAAGAAACAAACATCTTATGAAATTTCACATGAGAGAGCAAACTGATGGCTAGGTTGTCTTCTTGTAACTAGTGGCATTGCTAGACATTTTGGAAATGAATAAACTTGGTTAACAAAATCACTAATGGGGTATATTTCAATCTGAAAAAACTTTATAGAGATGGAGGGGTATTACATATAACTCACTTCATCCTATTTTCTCACGGAAAAAGAAATGGAAATATACCTTACATACCTTTACTACTTGGAAAAAAATTGCTAAGAATACAAATGGAGACATCACTGAGGAAAAAAATGCAATGTGAGAAATATTTGCTCATACTATTTTGCTTATTACAGAAATACTTCCAATGTCTAGCCTTCTTACATTCATTATGAGTCCTCTTTATTATTACTATTGACACTATTATGTTTATTTGTATCATATTAATGCCTTGGTTCTTTATCAACACTTACTGAGTGCTTATTATATGCTAGGCAGTATACACAGGATTAGGGGTACAGTGATGAATGAGACAAACCTGGTTGTTACTTTCATGGAACAATCACATTAATAATGACATAATAACTGTGTGAAATGATAACAAGGAAAAGTACAGGGGGCTTTCTTGCCAGCAGGCGTCAAGAAAGTCTTTCCTGAAGAAACAGCATCCATGGTGAGGCCTGAAGGATAGGAAGGAATAAAGCTAGTGGAAGGAGCAGAGGGTGGGTAGGAGTGTTTCAGGAAGTGGGAACAGTATGTTCTAAGGGTGAAGGGCAGGCTGGGTGGTGCAGAGGAGGGGGGAGCGGGGAACATATGAAGCTTGAGAGATTGGTAGGAGCTGGGTCAGAGCCTTGAAAGACATGCTAAAAATTCTGACCCTCATCCTAACAGCAAAGGGTTTTGAGCAGGGAAGTGACATGTTGACGTTTACATTTAATCTGTTGCTTGGGCTGCTACCGGGAGTCAAGAGTGGCCTGGTGGGAGGCAAGGAAGCTGTGAGGAGAATGACTGGGAGGCTGGTACAATCCGTGGTCCGGGGGAAAGTAGGCACATTCCTTTTGCTCCAGGAAAACAGAGCTTTGCTTTCTCACTTTTGTGCCTCTGTTCATGACCTGCAATGTACTTGCCCACAACTCCATATTATATAGATCTTTCAAAGTCTACCTCTGATGCCACCTGGCCTCTGCTAGGTGAAAATAATTTCTCCCTTTTCAAAATTTCCATAACTGATGATTTGTACTTCTTTTAGTATCTTATGCCTTCTGCTTTGACCTATAGTTATTTGGACACACACCATATGTTCCCTTCTAGGCTATAGCCTCCTAGAAGGAAAGAGGCATGTTTTATTTGTTTATAGTTCAGATCACAATAAATATCGGAACCTGTATTGCTCCAACACAGAAAAAGAGGAGGGTTTTTTTTCCTGAGGCATTTCTTTTCTGTTATGATTTAGAGGATGATAATGTTTGGTGGTATGAGAAGAGGAGGAAAATATGTACCTATTTTTTTGTTGTTGTTCCCACAACACCAGTCAACAGCTCACAGGAGCAGACTGAGTTGTTAACCCTGTGGAATGCTTGAAACTTACAGCATTCCCAGAATCCTGACTTACTGAATAAAAGGGCAAGAGACAGGGCAATAGTTCCTTTTTCATTAATGGCCAGTGTCCAAAAACCAAGAACATGTTATTACATATTTTTCATCTTTGTCATGGCCTTGGATAGCCACACCTGCTGTGAGATGAGGACTGAGGACGGCAACCCATGGTCACACCCCTTGCTCTAGGCTGGGACACCTGTCTAGCTTGTTTGTTGCCTACATAGTTAATCCCCAGCTCCCCAGAATTATGCTGCACCCCCTCCTTCCCAGTGAAGGAATTATGCTTGCTTCACTCCCTGATGTCTTACATCTAACAAGCATCAGGATGTTTTAACTGCTAGGGGCCTCCTGCTGACAGGTTATCTTACAGAGATACAGCAAATTTTAAAACTTCATAGTACATGTAAAATCCAAGTCAAAGGTTTTAGTATGAAAGAAAACTCCGGGGTGGAGCCAAGATGGCCGAAGAGCAACAGCTCCAGTCTACAGCTCCCAGCGTCAGCGACACAGAAGACAGGTGATTTCTGCACTTCCAACTGAGGTACCAGGTGCATCTCACTGGGGAGTGTCGGAAAGCAGGTGCAGGACAGTGGGTGCAGCACACCGAGCGTGAGCTGAAGCAGGGCGAGGCATCACCTCACCTGGGAAGCACAAGGGGTCGGGGAATTCCTTTTCCTAGTCAAAGAAAGGGGTGACAGCACCTGGAAAATCGGGTTACTCCCACCCTAATACTGCGCTTTTCCAATGGTCTTAGCAAACGGCACAGCAGGAGATTATATCCCGTGCCTGGCTTGGAGGGTCCTACGCCCACGGAGCCTCACTCATTGCTAGCACAGCAGTCTGAGATCAAACTGCAAGGTGGCAGCGAGGCTGAGGGAGGGGCGCCAGCCTTTGCAGAGGCTTGAGTAGGTAAACAAAGCGGCCAGGAATCTTGAACTGGGTGGAGCCCACCGCAGCTCAAGGAGGCCTGCCTGCCCCTGTAGACTCCACCTCTAGGGGCAGGGGTTAGCCAAACAAAAGGCAGCAGAATCCTCTGCAGACTTAAATGTCCCCGTCTGACAGCATTGAAGAGACTAGTGGTTCTCCCAGCATGCAGCTGGAGATCTGAGAACAGACAGACTGCCTCCTCAAGTGGGTCCCTGACCCCTGAGTAGCCTAAATGGGAGGCACCCCCCAGCAGGGGCAGACTGACACCTCACATGGCCGGGTACCCCTCTGAGACAAAACTTCCAGAGGAATGATCAGGCAGCAACATTTGCTGCTCACCAATATCCGCTGTTCTGCAGCCTCTGCTGCTGATACCCAGGCAAACAGGGTCTGGAGCGGACCTCCAGAAAACTCCAACGGACTTGCAGCTGAGGGTCCTGACTGTTAGAAGGAAAACTAACAAACAGAAAGGACATCCACACCAAAACCCCATCTGTACGTCACCATCATCAAAGACAAAAGGTAGAAAAGAACACAAAGATGGGGAAAAAACAGAGCAGAAAAACTGGAAATTCTAAAAATCAGAGCGCCTCTCCTCCTCCAAAGGAACGCAGCACCTCACCAGCAACGGAACAAAGCTGGATGGAGAATGACTTTGACAAGTTGAGAGAAGAAGGCTCCAGACAATCAAACTACTCCGAGCTAAAGGAGGAAGTTCAAAACCATGGCAAAGAAGTTAAAAACTTTGAAAAAAAATTAGATGAATGGATAACTAGAGTAACCAATGCAGAGAAGTCGTTAAAGGACCTGATGGAGCTGAAAACCAAGGCACGAGAACTACGTGACGAATGCACAAGCCTCAGTAGCCGATTTGATCAACTGTTAGAAAGGGTATCAGTAATGGAAGATGAAATGAATGAAATGAAGCGAGAGGAGAAGTTTAGAGAAAAAAGAATAAAAAGAAATGAACAAAGCCTCCAAGAAATATGAGACTATGTGAAAAGACCAAATCTACGTCTGATTGGTGTACCTGAAAGTGATGGGGAGAATGGAACCAAGTTGGAAAACACTCTGCAGGATATTATCCAGGAGAACGTCCCCAATCTAGCAAGGCAGGCCAACATTCAAATTCAGGAAATACAGAGAACGCCACAAAGATACTCCTTGAGAACAGCAACTCCAAGACACATAATTGTCAGATTCACCAAAGTTGAAATGAAAGAAAAAATGTTAAGGGCAGCCAGAGAGAACGGTCGGGTTACCCACAAAGGGAAGCCCATCAGACTAACAGCTGATCTCTCAGCAGAAACTCTATAAGCCAGAAGAGAGTGGGGGCCCATATTCAACATTCTTAAAGAAAAGAATTTTCAACCCAGAATTTAATATCCAGCCAAACTAAGCTTCATAAGTGAAGGAGAAATAAGATCCTTTACAGACAAGCAATTGCTGAGAGATTTTGTCACCACCAGGCCTGCCCTAAAAGAGCTCCTGAAGGAAGCACTAAACATGGAAAGGAACAACCAGTACCAGCCACTGCAAAAACATGCCAAATTGTAAAGACCATCAAGGCTAGCAATAAACTGCATCAACTAATGAGCAAAATAAGCAGCTAACATCATAATGACAGGATCAAATTTACACATAACAATATTAACCTTAAATGTAAATGGGCTAAATGGTCCAATTAAAAGGCACAGACTGGCAAACTGGATAAAGAGTCAAGACCCATCAGTGTGCTGTGTTCAGGAAACCCATCTCATGTGCAGAGACACACATAGGCTCAAAATAAAGGGATGGAGGAAGATCTACCAAGCAAATGGAAAACAAAAAAAGGCAGGGGTTGCAATCCTAGTCTCTGATAAAACAGACTTTAAACCAACAAAGATCAAAAGAGACAAAGAAGGCCATTACATAATGGTAAAGGGATCAATTCAACAAGAAGAGCTAACTATCCTAAACATATATGCACCCAATACAGGAGCATCCAGATTCATAAAGCAAGTCCTTAGAGACCTAAAAAGAGACTTAGACTCCCACACAATAATAATGGGAGACCTTAACACCCCACTGTCAACATTAGATAGATCAACAAGACAGAAAGTTAACAAGGATATCCAGGAATTGAACTCAGCTCTGCACCAAGCGGACCTAATAGATATCTACAGAACTCTCCATCCCAAATCAACAGAATACACATTCTTCTCAGCACCACACCGCACTTACTCCAAAACTGACCACATAGTTGGAAGTAAAGCACTCCTCAGCAAATGTAAAAGAACAGAAATTATAACGAACTGTCTCTCAGACCACAGTGCACTCAAACTAGAACTAAGAATTAAGAAACTCACTCAAAACTGCTCAACTACATGGAAACTGAACAACCTGCTCCTAAATGACTACTGGGTAAATAACAAAATTAAGGCAGAAATAAAGATGTTCTTTGAAACCAACGAGAACAAAGACAGAACATACCAGAATCTCTGGGACACATTCGAAGCAGTGTGTAGAGGGCAATTTATAGCACCGAAGGCCCACAAGAGAAAGCAGGAAAGATCTAAAATTGACACCCTAACATCACAATTAAAAGAACTAGAGAAGCAAGAGCAAACACATTCAAAAGCTAGCAGAAGGCAAGAAATAACTAAGATCAGAGCAGAAGTGAAGGAAATAGAGACACAAAAAACCCTTCAAAATATCAATGAATCCAGGAGCTGGTTTTTTGAAAAGATCAACAAAATTGATAGACCGCTAGCAAGACTAACAAAGAGGAAAAGAGAGAAGAATCAAATAGACGCAATAAAAAATGATAAAGGGGATATCACCACTAATCCCACAGAAATACAAACTACCATCAGAGAATACTATAAACACCTCTACGTGAATAAACTAGAAAATCTGGAAGAAATGGATAAATTCCTCGACAAATACACTCTCCCAAAACTAAACCAGGAAGAAGTTGAATCTCTGAATAGACCAATAACAGGCTCTGAAATTGAGGCAATACTTAATAGCTTACCTACCAAAAAAAGTCCAGGACCTGATGGATTCACAGCCGAATTCTACCAGAGGTACAAGGAGGAGCTGGTACCATTCCTTCTGAAACTATTCCAATCAATAGAAAAAGAGGGAATCCTCCCTAACTCATTTTATGAGGCCAGCATCATCCTGATACCAAAGCCTGGCAGAGACACAACCAAAAAAGAGAATTTTAGACCAATATCCCTGATGAGCATCGATGCAAAAATCCTCAATAATAATACTGGCAAACCAAATCCAGCAGCACATCAAAAAGCTTATCCACCATAATCAAGTGGGCTTCATCCCTGGGATGCAAGGCTGGTTCAACATACACAAATCAATAAATGTAATCCAGTATATAAACAGAACCAATGACAAAAACCATATGATTATCTCAATAGATGCAGAAAAGGCCTTTGACAAAATTCAACAACGCTTCATGCTAAAAACTCTCAATAAATTAGGTATTGATGGGACGTATCTCAAAATAATAAGAGCTATCTATGACAAACCCACAGCCAATATTGTACTGAATGGGCAAAAACTGGAAACATTCCCTTTGAAAACTGGCACAAGACAGGGATGCCCTCTCTCACCACTCCTATTCAACATAGTGTTGGAAGTGCTGGCCAGGGCAATCAGGCAGGACAAGGAAATAAAGGGTATTCTATTAGGAAAAGAGGAAGTCAAATTGTCCCTGTTAGCAGATGACATGATTGTATATCTAGAAAACCCCATCATCTCAGCCTAAAATCTCCTTAAGCTGATAGGCAAGTTCAGCAAAGTCTCCGGATACAAAATCAATGTGCAAAAATCACAAGCATTCTTATATACCAATAACAGCAAACAGAGAGCCAAATCATGAGTGAACGCCCATTCACAATTGCTTCAAAGAGAATAAAATACCTAGGAATCTAACTTACAAGGGATGTGAAGGACCTCTTCAAGGAGAACTACAAACCACTGCTCAATGAAATAAAAGAGAATACAAACAAATGGAAGAACATTCCATGCTCATGGGTAGGAAGAATCAATATCATGAAAATGGCCGTACTGCCCAAGGTAATTTATAGATTCAATGCCATCCCCATCAAGCTGCCAATGACTTTCTTCACAGAATTGGGAAAAACTACTGTAAAGTTCATATGGAACCAAAAAAGAGCCCGCATTGCTAAGACAATCATAAGCCAAAAGAACAAAGCTGGAGGCATCACGCTACCTGACTTCAAGCTATACTACAAGGCTACAGTAACCGAAACAGCATAGTACTGGTACCAAAACAGAGATATACATCAATGGAACAGAACAAAGCCCTCAGAAATAATGCCACACATCTACAACCATCTGATCTTTGACAAACCTGACAAAAACAAGAAATGGGGAAAGGATTCCCTATTTAATAAATGGTGCTGGGAAAACTGGCTAGCCATATGTAGAAAGCTGAAACTGGATCCCTTCCTTACACTTTATACAAAAATTAATTCAAGATGGATTAAAGACTTAAATGTTAGACCTAAAACCATAAAAACTCTAGAAGAAAACCTAGGCAATACCATTCAGGACATAGGCATGGGCAAGGACTTCATGTCTAAAACACCAAAAACAATGGCAACAAAAGCCAAAATTGACAAATGGGATCTAATTAAACTAAAGAGCTTCTGCACAGCAAAAGAAACTACCATCAGAGTGAACAGGAAACCTACAGAATGGGAGAAAATTTTTGCAACCTACTCATCTGACAAAGGGCTAATATCCAGAATCTACAATGAACTCAAACAAATTTACAAGAAAAAAGCAAACAACCCCATCAACAAGTGGGTGAAGGATATGAACAGACACTTCTCAAAAGAAGACATTTATGCAGCCAAAAGACACATGAAAAAATGCTCATCATCACTGGCCATCAGAGAAATGCAAATCAAAACCACAATGAGATACCATCTCACACCAGTTAGAATGGTGATCATTAAAAAGTCAGGAAACAACAGCTGCTGGAGAGGATGTGGAGAAATAGGAACACTTTTACACTGTTGGTGGGACTGTAAACTAGTTCAACCATTGTGGAAGTCAGTGTGGCGATTCCTCAGGGATCCAGAACTAGAAATACCATTTGACCCAGCCATCCCATTACTGGGTATATACCCAAAGGATTATAAATCATGTTGCTATAAAGACACATGCACACGTATGTTTATTGCAGCACTATTCACAATAGCAAAGACTTGGAACCAACCGAAATGTCCAACAATGATAGACTGGATTAAGAAAATGTGGCACATATACACCATGGAATACTATGCAGCCATAAAAAATGATGAGTTCGGCCGGGCGCGGTGGCTCATGCTTGTAATCCCAGCACTTTGGGAGGCCGAGGCGGGCAGATCACGAGGTCAGGAGATCGACACCATGGTGAAACCTCATCTCTACTAAAAATACAAAAAAATTAGCCAGGCGTGGTGGCGGGCGCCTGTGGTCCCAGCTACTCGGAGAGGCTGAGGCAGGAGAATGGCGTGAACCCGGGAGGCGGAGCTTGCAGTGAGCCGAGATTGCACCACTGCACTCCAGCCTGGGCAACAGAGCGAGACTCCGTCTCAAAAAAAAAAAAAAAAAAAATGATGAGTTCATGTCCTTTGTAGGGACATGGATGAAGCTGGAAACCATCATTCTCAGCAAACTATCACAAGGACAAAAAACCAAACACCACATGTTCTCACTCATAGGTGGGGATTGAACAATGAGAACACATGGACACAGGAAGGGGAACATCACACTCCAGGGACTGTTGTGGGGTGGGGGAAGTGGGGAGAGGGGAGGGATAGCATTAGGAGATATACCTAATGTTAAATGATGAGTTAATGGGTGCAGCACACCAACATGGCACATGTATACATACGTAACAAACCTGCATGTTGTGCACATGTACCCTAAAACTTAAAGTATAATTAAAAAAATTAAAAAAAGAAAGAAGGAAAACTCCATCATAGAAGGAGAGAGTAGAAGGGTGGCTGTCAGGGGCTGGGAGGGTGGGAGAAATAGGGGGATATTGGTCTGGGGTACACAGTTTCAGTTATGCAGGATAAATAGGTTCTGGAGATTTAAAGGACAGCAATGTGACTATGGTTAATAATACTGTATTGTATATTTCAAATTTGCTAAGAGAGTGGATCTCAAATGTTCTCAACAATAAAAAAAGTAACTATGTGAGGTGATGAATGTATTAATTAGCTTGATTGTGGTAGTCATTTCATAATGTATATGTCTATCAAAACATCATGCTGTATATATATATAGTTTTTGTCAATTATACTTCAATAAAGCTAGAATAAAAATAAATACATAAAATTGAATAGAGAAAACCACAAATGTATCTAAGCAAGTTATTCATATTTTGAGCTTGAATAGTACTAACAAGACAACAGCACTCACTCTCCCTTTCTGGACTTACCTCTTTGGTAACAGTAGGAAGCAATAATGCCAAATTACAGAACTTCAAAGCATTCTGGTTTTCCTCAAGATCAGTATAACACTGGAAATGAGAAATAACCAATATTAAACATAATCCGTTTTTATGTGATAGGTTCAAAGTGATCTTAAAGCAGAACAGTGGTCTTCATTACCTTTGCTAAGTACATGTAATTGGGATTAGAATAACCAGGGCATAGTTCTTCAGCCTGATTTGAGAGAAAAACATGAGAGAATAACAGGGCAATATTAAAATAACAATAACCACAAGTGAAGAGAATATATTTAAATAAATATTATGAACCAAACTGCCCTAAGAATTTAGGGTGGTTGTTTCACATTTGAATCACTTGATCAGTTTAAGTATCTTTTGGGTGGAAACATAGCCTTTGCATTTAGCCATTAAAATAAAATTGATTACCATGGTCATAAAGCTTACAAAGCAATGAGATACTCTATGGTTTTCAGATTTCTTTACATAATCATTTTCCTCAGTCTTCTTTCTCTATCCTTTTCCTTTCAAGAACAAAAACAACTGGTGATATTCCCAGGACAAATCCTATACATTTCCCTATCTATCTATCTATCTATCTATCTATCTATCTATCTATCTATCTATCAGGTCTTGCTCTGTTGCCCAGGCTGGAGTGCAGTGGCATGATCTCGGCTCACTGCAACCTCCACCTCCCAGGTTCAGGTGATTCTCCTGCCTTGGCCTCCAGAGTAGCTGGGATTACAGGCATCTGCCACCACGCCTGGCTAATTTTTGTATTTTTAATAGAGACAGGGTTTCACCATATTGTCCAGGCTTGTCTCAAACTCCTGACCTCAGGTGATCCACTCCCCTCAACCTCCCAAAGTGCTGGGATTACAGGTGTGAGCCACCACTCCCAGCCTATCTATTTAGAAAATGAGAGTAGAGCATGACTGGTACCCCATGGCAAGCATCTTCCACTAGATTAATATTTGATTTCTTGTGATTTCAACATATTCCACAGGAGTTAAATAATATCTGAAGTCCATCAAATCATGGACTTTTAAAGGAAAGACAGATCCTTGAAACAACCAGTCCAGGTAGTAGACATGAGTGGGTATTATAAAGGTACTTTTCTCCTACCTACTAATCTTTTATGTACCAGTTCCTTTATTTCTGGGAAATAAGAATTCTTTCAGGTATGGGATTGTTACTAGACAGCCCTTCTTAGAACCTAAGTCAGTCTTGCTTCAGAGTCAGCTTTTGCTGTTTTGAAGGCCCAGGCAAGCAAGCTTACAACCTGGAGTCTCCACCCTAGAGGGGGGTAGAACACAAGAGAAGAGGATGCTTTTAAAAATTTACAAAAATATCCTTGTTTCACAAGATATGAACAATCCAGACATTTCCAAAATTAAAAAGTGAAAGTTTCTCCTTCCTAGTTTTATTCTCAACTTCAATCTCATGCCCCAGAGGTAACCACTATCAGCCGTTTGACATGTATCCTACCAGACTCTTTGCCAAGTATAGGCAAATAAAAAAACAGATATTAGGCTTTTGAAAACAAAACAAAAAGGAACCATTTTACATATATATAATTTACAGATATATAATTCTTGTCAATTATACCTCAGTAAAGCTAGAAAAATACAAATACATAAAACTGAATAAATGTGCACATTGACAGAAAATCTACATATTGGCCCCAGACTTTTTTCCCGTATTACAAACACATTTTCATGTTAGCATAGATATACTTCATCATTTTTAAGAGCTGTATTTCATATTCTGCATGAATCATAATGAAAGGAAGCATTCTCCATTGGACATCTTGATTTATTCTCCGTTTTCATTATTACTACTAATAACCAATGAACATACTTTTTCCCATATACTTGTGTACATGTGTGTTTATGCCTATAAGGGAGATTCCCAGAAGTTGAATTGCTGAGTCAAAATAATATATATATTTTTAAAGATAGATGCTAATGAAGATAAATCCAAATTAGGGTGCTGAGGAGTGGTCCAACACCTTATGAGGGCACATCCCTTGTAAAAGACATTTTATTCTGTACAGAATCCAAAAGAGAAGGGTTCTAGAAGAAGGACAAAAATCTCCAAGGGTAGGGAGCCAAACTCGGTACAAATCTTTAAGACCAGGTAGGTTAACAGTGTCTGGGCATGGAATGAAACCTGCTGGAGAGACAGCAAAGCTACCAACAGATTAAAGGAAGTTGTCAATTTCAGTCAAGCCAGAGCCTTGACCATCCTACAGTGGCATCCATGGATTCTGGTTCTCCTGCTTCTTCTCTCTTAATCAATGGATTCTGGTTTTCCTGCTTCTTCTCTCTTATCCATGGATTCTGGTTCTCCTGTTTCTCTCTTGTCTAATCATTTCCATTTCAAGGCTTCTAGTTTGGTAAGTGCATTTCTTGAGCCATTCTAATAAGAGGGACTTAAGACTGAACTTTATTCAATTATACCTTCTTCTATGCCTGGTTGTTGCCTCAGCTCTGTCCGAATCCCATATTGGGGATAACTTGCCCCAATCTGTGCATGTAAGCAGCTTATTTCTTTAATGCTGGCATTCTAATTCTGCATATATAGCTTAACACCTACGTTTAGTTAACTAAAGTGATTATAAATCAGAACATCTCTGTTTGTTCTCATGGTTTAAAAATCTGAAGCCCAACAGAACACAGACAGGCAACTAAAACACTGAATTCCTAAGGTAAAACAGATTCTGACCTTTCACAAACGGCCTTGGATGAATTACAAGGAGGGTAGCATTACTCAAATGCTAATGTTTCAATGTAATGTTCCAATGATGAGGCAGTTTCTAGAAAGGCCTTTAGAACACTCTTTATCATAACACCTGGCAAAGAATATTATACATATTTAATTTGTCTTGGCTATCCAAGTTCCTTGAAGGTAGGAACTTTGTTGGTCATTTCTGTGTTCCCAGTATTTGATGCCATGTTTGGCACTAGTTATGTGCTTAATAAACACTGTTGAATAAATTAGCTCTTCTTTAAAACATCTCATAAGCTCAAGCAGCAGCCTTATACCGTATCAGGACACAGCCAAGAGTTCTGCAGCTGGGGAAGCCACTAGTACAGACTCAGGGATCATATGATTGCAAACAATAAGTGCAATCAGGGTAGCTTGTCTCCCAACATTGCCACACCTGTCATTTACTACACACACCCATCCTCTGATCCAGTGGTTTCCAGCCATGTCATCAGCTGCCATTGGAATCAACAGTTTTATGATCTTTAAAAACACTGATCAAGGTTTAAAAGCACATATCATATGATGCAACAATTCCACCCCTAGGAGCTTACCCAAGAGAAATAAAATATGTCCACACCAAACTTGCGTTTGAATGTTCACAGAGCCTTTATTCAAAATAGCATCAAACCAGAAACAACTCAAATGTCTATCAGTAAGCTAACACATAAACAAATTATGGTAAGTATATCCATATAATGGAATATTACTTAGCAATGAAAAGGAGCTGCTGATACACTCAGTAAAATGAATGAATCTCAAAACAGTATGCTGAGTAAAAGAAGCTAGATATACACAAAAGTATATGTTTTATGATTCCATTTATATTAAATTTTAGAATGGGCAAAACTAATTTATAGTGATAGAAAGCAGATCAGTGGTTACTTGGGGCAGGAGATGGGGGGAAATTGACAGCAAAGGGCCAAAGATAACTCTCTAGGATAATGAAAATGCTGTCTTGAAATGGTGGTGGTTACAGTGGTGGTTACATAGGTATGTAGGTTTGTCAAACTTCACTGAACTGTACACTTAAAGTGGGTGCAATTTATTGCTTATAAACTATACTTCAAGATACCCAGAGGTTCTGAAACAATGAGTCTGGGTCATGGCCTGGGCTGCCATTTTGTAAGGTGCCTCAGATGACTGCAATGCACAGCCAAGGTTGAGAACCACTGCCCTAGGGAATCATGCCAGAATTTTGGATGAGGTGGGAAGCATGCTATAGTTTGAAAGAATTTCCCCAGGGGATTCACAGATGACTCCTACAGGTGTCTAAACCACCTCCCTAGATGCTTTGAGGCTGTGGAGGACCAATTTTCCCCTGCTATAATAGCAAAACAATAGTAGCTAACATTGATTTTTAGTTAGAACATTTAACATGTTAGACCCTGGGCTAAGAATATAAAATATATTATTTTATGTAACCTTCACAAAAACTGTACAAAGTAGGTATTATTATGGCCATTTCACGGATGAAGAATTTGAGAGTGGGAGAACTAAGGAAATGTGTGTCCAGGTCATTCAGACAGGAAAGGCTCAGGTCTCAACTTCACTCATCAACTCTAAACTCAGTGTTCTCAACCTTTACGGGATCCAGCTGGATGGCTCTAGAGACACATTCCTGGCCCCTGTGAACGCTCTTTGGAGGGGTGGATTCGGGGCAGTCTGGGTCCCAACAACACGGCCTCCTGTGTTGTATGACCCAGGGGGTTGCAGACTCTCCTGGATGTGGGAGCCAGGGTCTGTGCTGTTTCCCTTTCCTCTCCTCCACTTCCCAGATTTCTTAGTTCCACCACAGCCTTAGCCTGAGCACTCCAGAACCCTCAGTCCTCTCAGCTGTTCTAGTAAATATGGCAAGAAGCATTCCTGATGCCTCCTCTCTTTTCTTTGGCAAACAACATGGAATGCATTTTGAAACTAAAGTCTAAGTAATGACCTAATGCGGGGCTCCCCAAGATGGTTTGCTGAGGTGTTTAAATTTTAATGAAATTAAAATTCTGTGAGTTTTTGCTGAGGACTTACTGGGTGCTAGGCGCACTTTAAGCAATTTACTTGTAGGAATGTAGATAATCCTTACAACACCACTATGAGGTAAGTACTATTATCTCCATGTTATTGATTAAATTGAGAGAGAGGTTACGCAATTTGCCCAATGTTAATCAGCTGGTAAATGCCCAATGTTAATCAGCTGAGATTTAACAAGTTAATCTTGTTCTGAAATTTGCATTCTTTACCTCAGCATTATTGTGCTGCTTACCACTTTTGATTTCATCTGTGTATTATTTCAGGCACATTAGCATCTCAAGAACTTTTCTACAGTGTTCTGAAAACCTGCTCCTCAATTATAACTTTGATATTATGAGGAAATGAGTTTTGAGTACAGATAACATTTTTGCTAGTTAATGTGGCATCTTTTATATAAATATTTTATCTTAAATAGATAATAATGTACATTCTTATACAATTTAAAATGAGGGAACTAATTTTCAGTGGTAGGAAAAAGGTGAAGAAATGGTTGTGATACAGTGTTAGCCTTCACTCATATGATTAGCCTTCACTCTTTGATTGCCATTGTGTGAAATGGAACAAATTAAGTTCCTGAGGTATTGACTCCCTTTTTATAAAACAAAAAAAGGGATCACATTACATAAAAAATAAGAAATGTACAGCCCTTTTCTTTTTATTTTTTGAACTCTTTTTCGCTGTGCTTGTGCTTGATTTCAGGACACTTATTTTTTCACTTGAGGCAGCCACTGGCCATTGGGGGTGAGAGATAGAAAGTAAGAAGAAATCTAGACTACATGATCTACAAATTCCCTCTCAGTTCTACAAAATTGATCCGTGAAATACAGCACAAACATTAGCATGTACAAGACATTTATTATTATTTTTGAGATAAGGTCACGCTCTTTTGGTCAGGCTGGAGTGCAGTGGTGTGATCATGGCTCACTGCAGCCTTGAACTACTGGGCTCAAGTGATTCTCCTGCCTCAGTCTCTTGAGTAGCTGGGACTGTAGTTATGCCACCATGCCCAGCAAATTTTTTTACTTTTTTTGTAAAGATGGCATGTTGCTATGTTGCCCAGGCTGGTCTCAAACTCCTGGCCTCAAACAGTCCTCCTACCTCGGCCTTCCAAAGTGTTGGGATTACAGAGGTGAGCCACTGCATGCAGCCTTATCTGTATTTTTATAAACTTGAAGTAGGTAGGTTGGGAAGGAAAACACATTTAGTAACTATAAAATTTTGAAGTTGGTTCCAGAGAAAGGTAAAGGGATTATTACCCCAACAGGAAGTTGATTATATGGGTGGCTATATTACACATTTACATGTAGGCTCACACACACATATATTACTGCTTAGAGTTGTATAGTACAGTGATTACACATTTTAAGACAGGATTGAGAATACTGATTTGGTCTGATACCCCAAGAATCTTCCAGAGAAATGTCTGCAACTTTAGGAGGTAGCTTTTAAAATAACTCTTCCTTTTGGCACTTTTATTTAAGATTAAACTGGTTCTATATAGGTTAGACTAATCAGGAGTACTGGGACTAAGTCTAACCATCAGGGCGTGACTGTTTCTGCACATGCTCACATGACTCGGAGAGCTGTTCTTGGACTTAGTAGTAAGAGCTGTCATACCTAAACCTTCATTTAGTCTGCTGGGTTATTTTTAAAAAGTAGTTTGTAATTCCTAGAACCTAGGGCATAACTAGCTGTTTTAAGGAGTTTAGACTTAAAACGTATTAATAACTTGCATTATAAGGGGCTTAAAACAGAACATGCCAAAACCAGGATTCAAACTGAGGCTCCACATGGAGAAAAGATTTCCTTGACAACGGCAGCAGGGATTGGTGCAGATGGTAATCAGTCTGACACTAAAATAATGGATACACAAAATGTACCTTAAGGAAATTGTGTAAAGCTTCTTGTACAGTTGAAGATGGTATTTTTCCAAACAGAGTAGCAGCCATTTTTTTCTCAATCCAGCTCAGTTTTGAGACCTGCAAATACACAACGACATCACTCTTAGAAAGCTGTTCACCTTTTGAATGGATTATCTCTCCCCAGTTAGATATGTGTGTGTTATGTGTATATATGTGTGTGTATATAGATATAACACATACAAATGTAAATATATATCCGTAAATAATATATATTAGAGATACCACCCTCATGGTATTAATGTTAATATTTTACCTTCCTTTTTCACAATTCTAAGGAACCATGGGGTCCAGAAGTACTGGTTTCAAAACCAACTTGAAATACTCTTGATAAGAAAATTTGTGTCAAATCAGAGGAAAAAGGGGTGGGTGGGAAATAATGCTGATCCTGTTTGTTCATCTGATTCTGGATTCTGAGGTGACTACGGTGCATTTCTTCGTACAGCACATAGGGGCTACAAGACTCCGCCTTTGCTCTCCTCCTGCCTACTCCATGCTGCCAGCTGGCCTCCTGACCCAGAGGTAGCATCTCAGATATGTAAATAGAATAGGGATCCTCAAGCCAGAAGGAGTGGGCAATGGGGACCCACTATACATATTTACATCCCCGAAGATTTTTTAAAAAATCAATAACCACCAAAACTAAATTTCATATTACCACTGACTTTTTTGCCTTCTTCTAAAAAGTTTTCCTTTTTCCCCAAATATAAATATTAAATGTTCATTCTGAAAGATTAAGCAGGCTCAAAAATGAATACTTAAAAGGGTATTGACCCAGTTGATGCTCCATCCAACCCCATAAATTATCTTCCTTCTCAGTCCCATCACCTAGATTCCTTGGTAGCCAATATCCCCCCTCCCCTTTTTTTTTTTGACAATGTCTCACCTTGTTGCTCAGGCTGGATCATACCGTACAGTGGCACGATCATGGCTCACTGCAGCCTCGACCTCCTGGGCTCAACAATCCTCCCACCTCAGCCTCCTGAGTAGTTGGAACTACAGGTGTGCATCACATGCTCAATTAATTTTTTAAATTTTTTGTAGAGACAGGGTCTTCCTATATTGTCCAGGCTGGTCCTGAACTCCTGGACTCGAGAGATCCTCCTGCCTCAGACTCTCAAAGTGCTAGGATTACAGGCGTAAGCCACCCTGCCCAGTCCATTATCCTCTAATTAAAAAATTATTTCCTTATTTTTTGACATAATTTTCTTATTGGTATGCTTATTTTTGCTTTGCTTTGAACTTTGTAAAAAATAATATATTGCTTATTTCCTTGTATGACTTGCTTTTTCACTTAACGGTATGGTTCTAAGATTTCATCCAGGATAATGAGTATGACTGAAGTTCAGTCATTTAAATAACTGAAATATTTCATCATTTCAACAATGGAGCACATTTGTGAGTCTCTGTTGGGCAGGCACGATCATATGGCAGGCAAACAGTCAAATTTAAAAGATACTACTCAATGGTTCCCAAGGTAGTCATGCTGATTTACGTTTCCACAGCAATGTAATAATTCCTGCTGCTCCATACATATCCTTGCAACACCTCATACTGAGATTTTACAATTTTTATAAAAAGAATAGGAATAAAATGGCATCTACTTGGGGTTTTCATTATCATTTCTATAATTTTGTTTTTTAAATTTGTAGTTTAATTGCATTATGGTCAGAAAAACTGCATGACATCAATTCTTTGAAATGTACTAAGACTTGTTTCACAGCCTCATATATGGTCCATTTTAGCACACAATCTGCATATGCTTGAAAAGATGTCTGTTCTCCAATGGTTAGCCACATGGCTTCATATTTATTAGATCAAGCTTATTAAATGTGAGGCTCCAATGTTTTACAAACTAATACTTTTTTGTTTTCTTGTTCCATTAATTACTAAAAGGGGTGGGTGAAAATACCAGTATATGATTGATCTGTACATTAATCCTTATAATTTGGTCAATTTTTATTTTATAGTTCTGAGGCTGTTATTAGAAGCACACTAGTTTATAAACACTTTCCTTGTGAATTAAACTTACTATATAGTTACTTTCTTTATCTCTAGATATACTTTTGCCTTAAAGTTTATGTGTGTGTGTGTGTGTGTGTGTGTGTGTGTGTGTATAGTAGTAGTAGTAGTAGTAGTAGTCATCCCCTCTTCTTAATGGGGTATATTCCAGGACCCCCAACAGATGCCTGAAACCATATATATATGTTTTAGTTTATTATTTATTTGATTACTATTTGATATAACTTTTCTACATGTTTACTTTCTATGTTTCTCGTCACTATGTATTTTTTAAATTGGCTTTATTGAGGTATAATCTATATAAAATAAAATTTCCTCCATTAGAAGTAGACAGTTCAGTGAGTTTTGATAAATGCATACAATCCCGTAACTGCCACAACAACCAATATATATATATAGTACATTTTCATCATCATAAAAAGTTCTCTCGGCCGGGCGCGGTGGCTCACGCTTGTAATCCCAGCACTTTGGGAGGCCGAGGTGGGTGGATCACAAGGTCAGGAGATCGAGACCACGGTGAAATCCCGTCTCTACTAAAAATACAAAAAAAAAAAAAAAAAAAAAAATTAGCCGGGCGTGGTGGCAGGTGCCTGTAGTCCCAGCTACTCGGACAGGCTGAGGCAGGAGGATGGCGTGAACCTGGGAGGCGGAGCTTGCAGTGAGCCGAGATTGCACCACTGCACTCCAGCCTGGGCGACAGAGCGAGACTCCGTCTCAAAAAAAAAAAAAAAAAAAGTTCTCTCATACCCCTTTGCTGTCAATCTCCTTAACCTGCTCCTAGCCCTAGACAAATACTGATCTGACTATAATTTGCCTTTTCTAGAATTTCATATCAATGCAATTAGGTAGTCTTTTGTGAGCTTTCTTGGCATAATGCTTCGAAGAGTCATGCACATTGTTATGCTGCTAAAGCTCCTATGAAAATTCATAAGCTAGTCTTTGTGTGAGTATATATTTTTATTTCTCTTGGTGAATACTTAGGAATTGATCATATATTTATTACTCACATATTCCCATTGAAACATATGAGTTTCAATTGCTCTATATCCTCGCTGATACTTGCTATTTTCATCTTTTAAATTTTAGTGCTTTTAAATAGTGAATATACAGTAGTCTTTCTCTGTGGTTTTAATTTGCATTTTTCTAATGACTACTGATGATCAATACCTTTTCATATGCTTGCTTACCACTCACAGATTTTCTTTTGTTAAGTAATTGAAATGTGATCTGGAAAACAGTCAAACATATGTGGAAACACTTCTAGTTTTCATCTTTTCAATTTAATTTTATGGCTATAATCGGTGTTGGACAAAATGCTGTAATCAGCATAGGTAATGTTATAAAGACTGCCTGACATCACGGAGGAAGAGAAAAGCTCTGTTAAGTCCTTCTGAAATTTCTAGCTTGTCCTGTTACATGGCCATAACAGTTTATTTTCAGAAGGCAGCAATGAATTTTGCTCATGCTGCTCATCTATCCCCTGCCAATTCCTTTTATTTTAAAAAACACATTATATCTAGATATTTAATATTCTGTATCCCATATTTCCAAAATCTGAAGTCCTTTTAGGTCCACTGCTGGTTTTTTGTTTTGTTTTCTGCTGACTGTCATTACTGTTGGCTTGTTTCCTTGTATAGTCTATAATTTTTGCCTGTGAACTCATCATTGTTGGGACACTTTCTGTGAAAGTTTTACAAAGCCTATCTAAAGGTACCTTCCTCTATAGAGGATTAGCACGTGCTTTTGCCATTTCTCTATGGCATGAAGATCAGAGTCCATTTTGAATTAAAATTTCTTTCTTGAGCTTTTAAGTCTAGACAGGTAATGTACATTGAAGCTCCAGACACTTGTGAGGTTGGATAAATGGCTTTTAAATCTTAGGAGCGTTTCCTCCTTTCAACTCTGTCTTCCCAATTGTTAAGTCTGAAAATGAATTTTCACTGCTATAAGCTTGTGCTGAATAAATTTTATTTAAGTTCATCTTTTTCTCCCGCCACCAGGCATTATACTTTTTGAGTCCTAGATATATTGTGGCAGTCTTCAAGCCGCTCTCTGCTCTGCTCAGGTCTGTAGTCCCCCAATCCCAACAAAGGTCTACAGACTAAGCTTTAGGTTACCAGCCTTGGTAAATGCCTCCAACTATCAGGTGGTTTCAAGGCTGGTTTACCAGTCCTTGGAACTGGTATTCTTGCTTTGTTTCTGGCTTTTGGCTGTTCCCCTAATTATTATTTTTTTTCTGTAGGTTCTTCCATTGACCTGATTAGAAACAGACATACACACTTCAAACTAACACACACTTTAAGATATTGTGTGGCCAGAAAATTTTGAGTTCTCTAGTCTGCATATGCTGGAAACATTCTTTACACATTTGCTCATACTTGCTTTATTACCTTGGCGGAAGCTGATTCCCCCTGGTGGAAAGAGTTCCAACTTCCTCTCCCACAATTCATATTCCTTATCTACACTTTTAATTTGTAGGCAGTAGAGCTTACTAGTTAAGAGCGAGGACTTTAGAAGCAAACTGCCTGGGCCAGGTGCGGCGGTTCATGCCTGTAATCCCAGCACTTTGGGAGGCCGAGGCAGGTGGATCATTTGAGGCCAGGAGTGTGAGACTAGCCTGGCCAACATGGCGAAACTCTGTCTCTACTAAAAATAAAAAATAAAAAATAAAAAAAATAAATAAATAAAAATAGCCGAGCATGGTGGCACACGCCTGTAATCCCAGCTACTTGCGAGGCTGAGGCAAGAGAATCACTTGAACCCAGTAGGTTGAGGCTGTAGTGAGCCGAGATCACGCCACTGCACTCCAGCCTGGGTGACAGAGCGAGACTTGGTCAAAGAAAAGAAAAGAAGAGAGGAGAGGAGAGGAGAGGAGAGGAGAGGAGAGGAGAGGAGAGGAGAGGAGAGGAGAGGAGAGGAGAGGAGAGGAGAGAAGAGAGAAGAGAAGAGAAGAGAAGGAAAGGAAAGGAAAGGAAAGGAAAGGAAAGGAAAGGAAAGGAAAGGAAAGGAAAGGAAAGGAAAGGAAAGGAAAGAAGAAAAGAAAAGAAAAGAAAAGAAAAGAAAAGAAAAGAAAACAAACTGCTTGTGTTTGAATCCTGTTCTACTGTTTATTAGCCAAGAGACCCTGGGCAAATTACTAACCTTATTAACCTTATAGAGTTTTTGAAAAAGTGAGTGAGCTACAATATATGTTTACAGTCACATAAAATGCTTACAAGAGCCATGTACATGTTAGCCATTATTACTACTGCTTTTTATTCTTTGTTTTTTTGTACTTTTTCTCTAGTTTTAGTGAATCAATCATTTAAGAAACAAATACTTGCAGAAGCAGCTTATTTCAAGTGCCAAGAAACTGAGCTAGATGTTGAAAAAAAATTACCAAGAAGTGTAAAATGTGCACTCTTTCCTTGAAGAGCTTTCAGATAACTTGGGATCAACAGAAAATAAACAGTAAGTAAAACATGTGAGCTGTTGGAAGGTAATACAAACTTAGCAAATTAACAGTGTACTCAACAGTGCAATATTTCAGAGAATGAAGGCATCATTGTGTATTTTACAACATTAAGTAGATTATAAAAATTTGAGTGTTGTAATCATTCTATTATTTGACTTTGCCATCTTACAACCAGGAAAAAATGAGAAAAACAGATGATGATATACCTTTACTCCTTTTTCCTTAACAAAATGTAAGTTTTCTTCGTACATAACACAATATAAAGAGCATAAATTTTGGAATTAAATTTGAATTTCAATGCTGCCTCTTTCATTGACTAGTTAAATGGGATTTTGGGAAGGTTCTTAACATCATGAAGACTTGGATTTTTAATCTTTAAAACTGGTATAATAATAACTGCTTCACAGCACCATTTTAAGGATGAAATGCAACAAGAAATACAAAGGACAGAATTCATATTTGGCATAGAGCAGGTGTTCAATAAAAGCAAACTTCCTTCTTCACCTCTAATTCTCTTTCAGCTGCAATGAAGAAGTTATCTCTTTGCCTACCCTAATTTTACCATTCAAAAATGGCATTGTTCTTTCACGATAATTTTTTTCACATATTCTTAAGATACATTTTCACATTCTGTAATTTTCTATAAACTAATAGTGTCATTTAAGACATGGACCAGCTGCTTTTATTTGAGCTATATATGTCACGTATCCCTTCCAAACTAAGTTCCTTAAAAGCAAGGAGTGTTTTATTCATCCCTGGCCAGTTAGTTAGCACATAATTTGTCCTCAGTATACACTACTGGATGAAAAAAAGTCCTCTCACAGAACCGTGAATAGTGTACCTAGACATAGGGTTGTGTGTGTGGATGGTTGATCCCAAACTGAGACAGCCACAAAGGGAGGGAATGTGACTACTGCAAAAAGAAATGAAAAAGTAGGAAAGAAAAAGATCACATATATATAAAATGTGGCATATAACATACAAATATATATAAATTACAAGTTTATACATTACAAAATACATAGATTATAGCTTTTAAAATTATAATGTATAAATTATAAATTCACATACAGTTTTAACATATATATTATACATTAAAATAAAATTTTATTGCTATTATAATTCTCCTTAAAGTAGGCACTGGGTAAAAATAAATAAGTCATTGAAAATTTATCCTATAATCATAGTATATTCAAATAAAGTTTATAAATAAAGGCATTCAACTTACAGTATAGCAGTATCTCCCTTTGAGGTAATATAGAAAGGGTTCCTCTGGTAAAAGTTTGATTGCTATATCTAGATGTTCCTGAAAGAAGCATCCAAAGGAAAATCAACTCCCAAGTTTCAGATATTGTTGACTGGAACTACACCAAAGCCTAGTAACTCAAAAGTGGTTTTAAAATATTGTCTCAGTCCTCCCCATCCCTATCATTAATACAATGAAATTTTATCAATAACTAAATTACCAAAATTGATTGCTTACAACCAGAACCAGAACTGTGACTAGGATTTAATAAAGCTATGTGTAATTTAAAGCCAAAATACTGTTATAAAAATAGAAAACACCAAAGTCATATGTTTGCCTACCCATGACTTGACTCGTGAATAGTTACTGATTCTGAGGTGAGCTTACAAATATCAAATGACATGGAATAGGGGATAATGGCAGAAAAAATAGCAGAGTCAGATGTGGGAGAAACCTATTCCTTTGGCATTATCAAATGGTTATAGGGAGCTGGAAAATAGGGAAGAACCGTTTATTCATCTCTGTAATCATTGACGTTGAGGGGTTATGTCTTGAGCTATGGAGGCAAATAATACATTTTGTGTGTGTGTGGATTACTTACTTTATTTGTCTATTGTGGCAAATTTAAATCCTACATTGGATCCTACTTTTCCTCCACCAAATCAATATGCAGAGATTGTTAACTACTTAGTGCTGGTCACTTATGATGCTATTGAGCTTATGACCAAAAGGCTTTTTTTTTTTTTTGAGATGAAGTCTCATTCTATTGCCCAGGCTGGAGTGCAGTGGCAAGATCATGGCTCACTGCAGCCTCTGCCTCCCTGGTTCAAGCGATTCTCCTGCCTCAGCCGCCCGAGTAGCTGGGATTACAGGCGCCCGCCACCATGCCTGGCTAATTTTTGTATTTTTAGTAGAGATGGGGTTTCACCATGTTGGCCAGGCTGGTCTTGAAATCCTGGCCTCAAGCAATCTGCCTGCCTCAGCCTCCCAAAGTGCTGCGATTACAGGTGTGAGCCACCACACCCGGCCAGCTAATTCTTAATCTTTGAAAAAGTGATACTCATCTACTCTGGGACTTCTTTCAGAATCTGGACTAATAATAATTTTTTTTTTTTTTTTTTTTTTTGAGATGGAGTCTCACTCTGTCACCCAGGCTGGAGTACAGTGGCACCATCTCGGCTCACTGCAAGCTCCACCCCCCAGGTTCATGCCATTCTCCTGCCTCAGTCTCCCGAGTAGCTGGGACTATAGGTGCCCACCACCATACCTCACTAATTTTTTTTTTTTTTGTATTTTTAGTAGAGATGGGGTTTCACAGTGTTCGCCAGGATGGTCTTGATCTCCTGACCTCGTGATCCACCCACCTTGGCCTCCCAAAGTGCTGGGATTACAGGCGTGAGCCACTGCGCCCGGCCGACTAATAATAATCTTTAATCACCCAAATAATTTAATTCTTTTTGTCACAGTACTATTTAAAGAGTATAATTTCATTTTCTAACATTCAAACAAACAAAAAAGCAAATTCCCAGAGCTTTATCTGTTGAATAATCTGGTTTATACCTGTTGATGGAACATATGGCTACATTAAAACATTTTTATTATTAATAAATACCCTTCCATAAGTCTGGATCTGAAAAGAAATATGAAAAAAAAAGAAATACCTTGAAGAGGTGCCCATAGTTGATTTTGTTTTGTAAACCCTCAAACTCAGATACATAGCCACACAAAACTGCATACCTGAAAAGGATAAAAACAGTGGCCATTGTGTAAATTTTTAATAAAATGCCACCAAAACATAACATTAAAAGAAACTAAGCATTCATTCGTATTTAACAAGAGTATTCATATAAATATAAGGGCCCTAACAATAATACATACTTGATATTAACATGAAGCCAGTTTTCTCATCTATAACTGGGGATACTAACAATATTTATATGTATATTGTGAAGGTAAAATAAGCCAAAACAGGTAATGTGATTAGAACAGTGCCCAGGACATAGGGACTTTCAATAAATGTTACCTGCCACTATCATCATCATCAATATTAAAGTCATGAACAAACTCTCAGAAAAAGTCTAACCACATTAAGTATTAAATTAGAAAAAATATTGTCAACAGATTTATAACATTAAAAATACTGTTAAAGTCAACTTAAAAAATTCATTCCCTCCTTTAAAAAACTTACAATTTCATGAGCTCCTTTAATATCAATAAATATGCAAATAAATACCATGATTAAAACAAAATCAAAGGTAATTTTAGAGTATGCTTTTTCAAAAAATTTCCCCTTCTCCTTCAACCCTTCCTGGAAACACTGCATTACTAGAATAGTGCATCCCATGGGTCATTTATTTGTTTCCACTGGGAATACAAAATTTACACAGTTATTTGACTTTAAGTTGCACAGGATATTTGTTAAGCAATTTGCTTATTTATTGGAAAAATTGAAGATATGTTGCTTTTCACATTTGGAGCGTTTCCACCTGTACAAAAATCTCTGAAGTATTTCAGAGTGGTTTTGTCTAAGGTAAAATATCCATTTACTTAAATATTTCAAGAGCAGGTGTTAATTTTTACTTGCACTGTCATAGTAACTAAGATGAAAAATATAACTTTCAATGTTATTTATCTCAGCCATTTCTGTGAATACCCATCACTTCCAAGTACAAAAAAACAGTGAACAATTTTAATTTGGAACAGTAAGACCATTCCTAGACATAAAAGATAACTTAATTCATACCACATATGGACAACCAATAAAATGGCCACTTTTCATTTATGACCTTTTTGATCTCTGTTTTCAGTTTCTGTAAAATCAACAGAATCTGCTATAGTAGAAGCAAGGAGGAGCACCATATCAACCTATTAAAAACAACCTCAGAACTTAACTGGATTAGGATACACTACTACTCACGAGTTCTAAAATCTGACTGAATTTCATGTACCTCTCTAGATCCACAATAAATCTTTCCAGAGATTTCAAATTCAAGAAAAGCAGATTAACAGAAAATGACTCTCAAACTGCTTTATAAAAACTGTTACTGTTGCCTCAGGCCTATGTTCTTTTATTTAAAAAATTAATAAACTATGTTTTGGAGCACTTTTAGGTTCACAGCAAAACTGAGCAGAAAGTATGAAGGATTCCCATATATCTCCTATCCTAGCCCCCACAACTTCCCCCACTATTATTTATTTTTTTAGAGATGAAGTCATGCTCTATCACCCAGTCTGGAGTGCAGTGGTGCGATCTTGGCTCACTGCAACCTCTGCCTCCCAGGTTCAAACGATTCTCATGCTTCAGCTTCCCAAGTAGCTGGGACTACAGGCATGTGCCACCATGACTGGCTAATTTTTGTATTTTTAGTAGAGATGGGATTTCACCATGTTGGCCAGGCTGGTCTCGAACTCCTGACCTCAGGTGATCTGCCCACCTCTACCTCCCAAAGCGCTGGGATTACAGGCATGAACCACTGTGCCTGGCCAACTTCCCCCACTATTAACATCCCACCCCACAGTGGTACATTTGTTAAAACTGATGAAACTACATTGACACATCAGTATCATCCAAAGTCCATAGTTTACAATATGGTTTGTACTTGGTGTTTAATATTCTATGGGTTTTGACAAATGTATAATGACATGTGTATACTGTTGTAATGTGTTACATAAAGGTTTTACTTCCTGTAAAAATCCTCTGTGTTCTGCTTATTCATCCCTCCCTCCCTGCAACCCCTGGCAACCACTGATCCTTTTACTGTCTCCATAGTTTGGTCTTTTCCAGAATGTCCTATAGTTGGAACCATATAGTATATTGCCTTTTCAGATTGCCTTCTTTTACTTAGTAATATGTATTTAAGGTTCCTCCATGTGTTTTCATGGCCTTGATAGCTCATTTCTGTTTAGCTCTGAGTAATATTTCATTGAATGGATATACCAGTTTTATTCATTCGTCTGTTGAATATTTGTTAAGTGTTTCTCATAGAGATCTTGTACATACTTTGTTCATTTTCATCTATGTATTTCAATATTTTTGGTGCTAATGTAAATAGTAATATGTTTTTAATTTCAAACTCCACTTCTTCATTGCTGGTATAGAGGAAACTGACTTTTGTACATTAACCTTGTATCCAGCAACCTTGCTATAATTGCTTAATCCCAAGAGATTTTTTTTTATTTTTTACAAAGACAATCATATCATTGTCTTTGCAAACAATTTTATTTCTTCCCTCCCAATCTGCATACCTTTTATTTTCTTTTCTTGTTATATGGCATTAGCTAGAACTTTCAGTATAATGTTGAAAAGCAGTGGTAAGAGAGAACATCCTTGCCTTGCTCCTGATCTTAGTTTCTTAATGGTGGGAAAGCAAGTTTTCTATTGTATATCAATATTGATATACAATATTGATACAAAATTGTCACAATGAACCAATGTTAATACACTATTAACTAGAATCTATATTTTATTCAAATTTCTGTCATATTTCCCTATTATCCTTAGTCATTTTTGACACCTTTCTCTCCATCCTTCCTTTCATATTTATTTCTATTAATTCATAACTTGTTAGGTATTTTTTTCAACATGTTAAAATCTTTTGAGTTACTGTCATCATCCATCATATACCCTGTTACTTCTAATTTTGTGTTCTCTGTAACTTTTACAAGCATACCTTCTATATCTTCACCCATCAACAAAATTACTGAACACACTGGGGACCAAGATACAGACCTGGCCCTAGAATCACCCCCAGATTGACGGTGATCTGTTGAATAACTGAGCCTTAAACCGTTTAGTCAGCATGGGTCAGCTGACTCAAAGCTTGACCACATTTCTACATCTTGTCCAAAGAATGTTATGAGTGAACCTGCCTCAGTGCTTTACTTCAATCCAGGTATACTGGATTGATTTCCCTACTCTACTAGCAAAAATAAATAAATAAATAAAAAACAGATCATTTCACCTTTTTAGAAAAATCTATGTTGGTTCTCTTTCAACGTACACACTTATCTAGAGATGCACAAAACAACCCATCTAACTCTTTGTGCTGGAATGAAAGGCATAGATGCTATGTTCACTGGTCTATAGTGGTAGAATCTATCTTCTGCTATTTTCTGCAAATCAGAACTACTTATGCACATCTCTAGGCTTTTATTTTGCTCTCACAACATATTCTCTCCATGTTACTCTGAGTCAAGGGAAAAAAACCCCATGATTTATAACTACCATTATATGAAATATGTACATTTTCCCTTTTAAATAATCTGCCCCTAGAGTTACATTTTTCATATTTTTTTGGAATCTGCTTCTTTAAAGTTTAAAATATTATCTATCTTTTTATGTATCATAAATTCAAAGGTACCTGGTCACTTTATCCCAAAGGGTCATTACTTCCTTTCTTTCAATCAATTCTACCTATGTTTGTGTGTGTATCTTATTTTTTAATACTGTTCATTTAAAATACATAATTTTATGTTTTATTTCTCAAATACTCAGGCTGATGGAAATTCTGAAAAAAGTTAATTCACATCATGGTATATTACCTCCATCTAGAGGTCATTCTAACTACATACGTTTTGACAAGAACACTGTATTTTTCTTTGCATTGATAGTGAATATATCCTTAATCATTGATTATCATACTGTTTCAACAACTACTAAAACAACTCCATTAATTTCCCTGCAGTATTTCTGATTTGGCACCAATGCTGTTTATACTATGAAAAAGCAGAGGCAGCATACTGTTAACAGAAAAATGACTAGGCATATAAGAATACAAAACTGGGTTCTAGTCTCTGTTTTTCCACTTATTGTATGGCTCTGATTACCAATCAACACACACATTCATGCGTGCATGCACACATACACACAGTACCTTGCTTACCCCATCTATAAAGTGAAAACAAGCTGTTCTGTGAATCACATGTTCTAAGACATGTGGATAGAATTTGCAAACAGTAGAGCACAACCAATATGTAAGACATTACTTATAATTAAGGTCTGGCTTATTTGGCCAACAAACTGCAAATCCGTTGGTCACTTTATTCTCATTCTCTTGATTCCAGGAGTATTAAATATTTTTTGTCAGTACAACAAAAACAACTGAATCTTATAGAAAGCATATACAGCCTTAAAGTTACAAAGCCATTTCATTCTAGAAAAGATAGAGATAAAACTAAGTCATTAGAATGATCTATATTTTTCAATCATTCCCAAATAATATTAACCCTTTATGAAATTTATTCTTAAAGATTACATCTTTTGTTTCAAACTGAAGATTTATAAACCATCATATAATACTGTAAACGATGGGTCTGCAAACTCTTGCAGTAGGGCCAGATAGTAAACATTTTAGGCTTTGGGGCTGGTCTTTTGCAACTACTCTGCTGCTGTGCAAAAATGCCTGTGTGTGGCTGTGATCCAATAAAACTTTATTTACAAAAACAGTCAGTCGAATTCATCTGCAGGCTATAGTTTGTCATTCATGCTGAATGAATGAGAAAATGTCTTATTAATATACTAATAAATTCAGTCTTAATTCAGTTTTAACATAATTAAAGAGAGTCCAGCAGAATAAGATCTCAACATTTTATTATAATTAATTATAAAATCAGGCCACCTAAATTTCACTCATTGCTTCTCAAGTCAAAGTTTAAATTTCTTTTTTCATCCCCTCAAACATCTACTGTTTAATTTAAGGAGGACTTTTGCATTCAGTGGGATACAGTATAAGAATTAAGATTAAATTGACATTTAAATTTCTTAAATCTTAACTGATTAGATTTTTTTTAATTCAAAACTGATACTGAATAAGAAATTAGGTGAAACACAGTTGGATCACTACTCTGTGTTTTGATAAGATTTAATATTAGGGTTAAACGCTATGGTTATAAACAAGGCATTTAGTTCTCAACAAAAAGTAAAAGATGAACAAAGGAGATGTAACCAGATTAGTGGAAGGCAGATGGGGAAACCCAGAATTTAGCATAATCTATGCTCACAAGATGCATTTCAAGGTACTTAATGAAGCCCTCTGAGAAAATTCAAATTCAACATTGTTCCTCTATGAAAATTTGGAAACCCACACTGATAAATAACCTCAAATTGACGACTTACACCAAATGCACATTTTTAATGTGATTCTTCATGGGTACAGATGCATGTGGGAGAGAAGGAAGAGGACACAGGATGGAAAAAGAAGAGCAATAGAGGAGGGAGAGAAAGAAGAGAAGGAAGAGGAGAGGAGGGAACAGAGGAGCGAGAGGTAAGAGACAGGAAGAGTAGGGGAGGAGGAGGAGGAGTTGAGAGTTAAAAGTAGGACTTCGGTGTTCTTTCTGCATCCTAATTAGGCTAGCCAGTTCCCAAATACCTCCATTATCAAAGGCAATGAAGAGAAAGAGTAGGGCTTGATCACCACAAATTGATTACAGTTACTACTGAACGTAGAAGAACAGAAGTACTTTAACATATATGTTAATTTACTAGTGTTATTATGTAAATTAGGTTATCTAGGTAAACCTGGTTAAAATAAATAATAGCCAAGACCCTCTGTTCTAGGGAAATGATCTTAAAAGTCTGTACCAAATTGTTACCTGGAAAATTACCTTTTTCCCTAGAATTTTGGCAGAGGTAGGTACCAAGAGTACAAAACAATATTTTATCTATTAGGTACTCCAGTCCCTAAAGCAAGATTCTCTACTACCCATCCGCGACACGCTAAGAAATTATTCACAGGTTCTGCCAGATTTAGCCCTTCACTCTTCTCCAGGCCACGTAAGAGAAGGCAAATAATTCACCGGAGGGAGGAAGAGACTGGGAATGAGGATTTCTACAGGGTTAGGGTGCTGTGGGTTCCGCCTTCCACCCTCTCATGACAGAGGGCAGGGGCTAGGCTTGCATCTCATCTAAAGCTATGTGAGGGCAGCATCAAAAAGTCTATTCATATTTTGGCATGTGTCCCTTTGAGTTTGGACAAATAAAATGTTACCGGATTCCTCCCCAAGGAATTTTAAGTGAGAGTTTGTGAGTGGCGCTCCCCCTGCTGGTGGCAGAGTGAAAAAACAGGTCTACTTTGAGAAAATGGTTTGTACTTCAGATTTTGGTGAGGCAAAAATGAGTCTTCTGTGGGACAAATGTGGACCTGTGGAAAGGGAGTCATTTTAAGAGAGATTTTGCCTAAGAGTGCCCCTACATCATAGGGATGGGAAATAAAGTAACCGTAACGAAGGGTGGATTTCTGGAAACTTAGGGCTGAAGAAAGGGTCATACATTTATTATTGTATCTTCCCACTATCTGGGGCACCTGTATTGCTGGAGAGAAAAAGAAACCAAGAGAAAAAGAAAACAAATGTAAAAATGCAACTACAAGAAAAAGGAAGAATAATAATTAAAAACAATATATTCCTTATTGTGTTTCATAATTTACAATTTATATTTATAAAATAATGTTTACATAAACAAAGGGTCCAAACACAACACAATTAAGAATGATTTTTTTTTTTGCTCTAAGGATATTTACCTATACCAATCTAACTAATTAAGTTCTCTTTGTTTGAACTTTTAATATCATAAATGGCTTTTCCTTGATCTGTGGAATTTGTATATTACGATGCATCAATGCATAAGAAATGGTTGATGTGCTTTTCTACATTTCATTTAGAAACATGCTATCATTTTAGTATTTGTGTTCAAATAAAATGTTATACTGAACTAGATTTAATTATAACATATCATCTTCAAAGCCAGTAGACTTGGTAGATTCATTCACGAATTTTTCAATAAAAGTTTCCCTTAAATATATTTCAAAGATGCATAATAAAAATATGTGAATAAACAGAATAAGAACAGTTGCTGTGCTATTATATATATTTTTCAGTGAATGTGACTGACAGATTAAACGTATGGGTCAATAGTATTTTGAAAAATCCATTTAATTTATAAAGAGGCAGGTTAGAATTTAAAAGAGTGCATAAATCCTATATACTTACCACAGATGACAATGTCCATTCATGGGTGCTCTATTAATAGCTCTTTCACTTAAAGTTTTTCCTGAAAGATAAGAGTACTTACACTTAACACCTTCATGTGAGTTGGTAGGAGGTGGATTATTGAATTAACTCAATGGTTCACAAAGTATGGTCCCAAGACCAGTAGCATCAGCATCACATGGCAACTTTGTTTAAGAACTTTTCAGCCATATTGGAGATCTACTCCATCACACACTGTGGGATTGGGGCCCAATAATCTGTGGTTTAATGAGCCTCCAATGATTCTGATGTGTGCTAAGGTTTGACACCCACTAGACTAAGCAACTTAACCAAGTGCAAGAAACGTCATTTAATTAGTGCTTACAAAGCGTAATAGAAATTTTCTGTATTCCATTCAAACAACATTTACTGAGTACCTACTACATGTCATACTGTGTGAGTGTCTGGGAATAAAATGTAAAATAAGACAGAGTCCTTGACCTCCAAGGGCTCACCGTTCAGTATGCTGCAGGCATATAAACAAATAAGTTACATGCAAGAAAAAAAAAGTTAAGAGCAAGGTGAAAAAGAGGGCACAGCAGAGTGGGTAACTCTAACTCTGCCTGAAGGAGTAAGGGAAGGCTTCCCTGAGAAGTTCTTGCCTAATCATTCACAATAATGAACAGGTTCAGTGACATAAATAATTGCCCCAAATTATTTTACTTACAGTAATTTTTAACCATGTAATAATTAATTTGGGGCCAGGCCTGTGGCTCACACCAGTAATCCTGGCACTTTGGGAGGCCGAGGCAGGTGGATCACCTGAGGTCAGGAATTCGAGACCAGTCTGGCCAACATGGCGAAACCCTGTCTCTACTAAAAACACAAAAATTAGCTGGGCATGGTGGTGCATGCCTGTAATCCCAGCTACTCAGGAGGCTGAGGCCGGAGAATCGCTTGATCCCAGGAGGCAGAGGTTGCAGTGTGCTGAGATTGCGCCATTGCACTCCAGCCTGGGGGACAGAGCGAGATTCTGTCTCAAAAAAACAAACAAACAAACAAACAAAAAATAATCATAATAATTTGGATAGAGGTTTGTTTATGGCTTGGAAAATCTCAATACCTGCAAATAAAACAGAACTGTGTTCTGAGAATCTTTCTCAAAAGGGGCCATTTTGTTTTATAACTTTTCTCCCTGATCCATTATTATTATTATTATTATTATCTGGAAGAGACTATCCAAGGATATGCAAAATGCCTTTCTAAATAAGTGGTTGAGATAATCTTTATAAATACAAATATTTTATTCTAAAACCACGGCTCTATTGTTAATTTGTTAAGGTGGCATTCTACAGTTCTATCCATTAAGATAAATATTCTGTGTAGAAATCTACATAAATTGGAAACAATTAAAAAGTGAAGTGTTTTAATAATAATTAACTGCACTGTGAACAAATATTAAAGAAATTAGCAATTTAAATGATTAAAAACATGCTTTTTCATGTAAAAACATTAAAAACTAAATCAATTTTTTAGCTACATTATCAAATGAATAAAACTTTCAGCGCACTACTGGAAGCCTGAAATAGAGGTGATTCCATCACTCCGAGAATATAAAAAGAAGCTGGGTAGTATACAAACTAGATTCACAGCCTCACTTATGCAGTCAGGACAAAAGTAAAGCTATTTCCTTTAGAGAACTGTATTTCGTGATCTTTATGATGCATTCATATTGATTACTTAATTAGGAAAGTTAGAATAATGTTTCTTTAAATATAAGATTCATATCATAATATTTCAGAAACATACTGCATAATGATATATTCACTTTGAGTTTTATCAAATAATTTTGTACTCTCCAGCAATCAAATCTTTCCTAAGCATAAAAACCTTAAACATACTATTATGAGAAGAAACCTCCTGCACTTCTTCCTTCCTCATGCTGAATCTCAATGTTCTTCCATGGGTGGTCTGAGCCCCTGCCTTGCTATCACCTCCAGTGTACTTGGTTATTACCATTACTAAGCACTTACTCCTTATAAACTGAATATAATTGGCTGTCCCTTTATTATCTTTTCCACAGAGTAGGTTTCCTTAGTGTTGTGCAGCCTTCATCGTATTTATGCCTCTCCTTCTCTCCCTCCTCCACTACCTTCCACCCTTCATTTTCACACTGTTCCTTGACAAAATAATTTTGAATAAATATTTCTTGAATGGATAAATTAAGGGAATCCTTTTACTTTTATTTCAACATCTGAATGAACACATCTGAGGCTTTTTCTACTTTTTCTTCGGCACTATAAACTCTTCTCTTTTTTTGGGATATATCCTATTTCAATCTTATGCTTCATTTTTGCCCCTGACTTCCCTTCAACCTATTTCTTTACGAATTTCACCATCTAAGATATTAACTCAATTAAACTCTCATTCCATTTAAGAATAGAGATCCAGAGCGATTTTACCTATGGGAAACTGTAACTTTCATAAGAAAGACTTCCCTGCATCAACCTCCATCCTCTGCCATCATATCCTCCTTTCTGCTACATGTGCTCACAAACAACCTGTTGTCTGTCTGTCTGTCTGTCTGTCTGTCTGTCTATCTATCTATCTATCTATCTATCTATCTATGTGAGATCTATCTATCTATCTATCTATCTATCTATCTATCTATCTATCTGAGGCAGGGTCTGGCTCTGTTACCCATGCTGGAGTGCAGTGGTGAGATCATGGCTCACTGTGGCCTTGATGTCTTGGACTCAAACGATCCTCCCACCTCAGTCATGTGTTATTTTTAGTAGAGACAAGGTCTCCCTATGTTGCCCAGGCTGGTCTCAGACTCCTGAGCTCAAGCTATCTGCCCGCCTTGGCCTCCCAAAGTGCTGGGATTACAGGCATGAGCCACTGCATCCAGCCTCTGTACTATTCTTTAATAAGAGCTTATTTCCATTCGTTTTTGTATATGTATGATTATTTGACTAGTGCTGCCTCCCCTACAAAGCCATAAGCTCCCCTGCAGTCTGAAAACATGTCTATTTTGCTATCCTCTTCCTACCTTAGCACATAATACCCAGGGTAGGGCAGGTACTTATGAAAAAATGTATTTAATATTGATGAATGTTGGAACAGTTCACATAGATATACTTTGATTTTCTCCGTAAATATGAAAATAAATCCCCTTGTTCTCCTTGGTTAAGTTTTTATTTACGTTGAAATTAATACATATCTTCTCCAGAATTCTGTTTTGTATATGGTCTGCAAACTGGATTGCTACAGAAAAACTCCACAAAGCTGATGATGAATACGCAAACTAGAGGGGGAAGCCCTCTCATCCTCCTCCCACTGGGGGAAACTAAAGCACAGAGGTCATTCAGCAAATGAATCTCCAAGTGGAAAAATATAATTACAAGGAGTTTGGTGAAACTTTCTACTTGGAAATAAAAATTACAGAGAACTACACTGGGAAGAAATCTTTCTTGCTGTGTCTTCCTCTTGCTACCTTTTCTAGAAGAAAAATCTGGAAGAGAAGCCTTCGGAATAAATGAAGAATTCAAAGGATTTTGATGTCAAAGTACTATACTGACATTCAGAGAGATGGCAGGTAGGAGCTTTTGCAAGAACACATTTTGACATCCAATAAGAGTCAAGGTGAGGTATAAAAATAACAATTTGATATTCTATCTATTTAGCTGTTCTTGTTGTGATGAAAAATTTCAAAAACATACAAAAAAGTATAGATGACAGAATAATGAACCACCATGTAATCATCATTCAGCTTAGACAATTATCAAACAGAGTTTTTAACAAGGTTCATCTTGTTTCATCAAGATACATTTGGAAAAAACATTAAAGTCTGTGAGTTTATTCTTTGTAGTCCCTGGAGTTCTACATTACAGGAAGTAAGATGTGTTACTTTAACTGTGCTGGACAACTGCTGAAGACACTTGTCCTCTGCCTGTTATTGTTTCTCAAACACTGCCACTACATTTCTTGTCTTTCTAAGTTTTATAAAGTTAAAAGATGAAATTTAAGTTTTTTTCAGTTACCTATTCTAATATACCCAAATATTTCTGAAGAACACATACTTTAGTCCTAAAATGCCTTTCTGTTCTGAGACTGTACATTTTTTGTACCATAATATATTAAAATAGATTAAACATATTGGTTTTAGCTAAGATAATTTAGCTTTAACATTCGCTAGTGATTTACTATAGATCTTTTTTTTATTATACTTTAAGTTCTGGGATACATGTGCCGAACATGCAGGTCATAGGTATACACGTGCCATGGTGGTTTTCTACACCTATCAACCTGACATCTACATTAGGTATTTCTCCTAATGCTATCCCTCCCCTAGCCTCCCACCCCTCCGACGGCCCTGGTGTGTGATGTTCCCCTCCCTGTGTCCATGTATTCTCATTGTTCAACTCCCACTTATGAGTGAGAACATGCAGTGTTTGGTTTTCTGTTCTTGTGTTAGTTTGCTGAGAATGATGGTTTCCAGCTTCCTCCATGTCTCTGCAAAGGACATGAACTCATCCTTTTTTACGGCTGCATGATTTACTATAGATCTTAATTGCTACTTGAGAATAATCTTTACAAAATGCTTACCAATATTAGCATAATGTTTCTTTTCTTGTGTGTTTGTAGATAGTTCATACATGTCTCCATAAGCACGAGCAAATCGCCACATAAACTCTATTTCATCTCTAAACTGAAAAGAAAAGATGAAATTGCCTGTTAAATTAACTTGATAACTTGTCTATTCTATTCTTGTTTTCTACTGCAACTTCTTAAAAATTTAGGCAGGTAAACTGGTATTTATAGATTATTGAATCTATGTATATGCATATTTCAGTGTGAAACATTTTTAATCCAAATACTCATGACTAAGAAATATGACCTAATGTAGTGTTACATTTGGATCTTAAAACCAATTAATATTATCCAGACACTAGCTTCATCTATGCAGAGGACAGATTTGATAGGCACCAAAATCTAGAAATTCTTCCTGAGCTGTGGCATCCTTTTCTTCCTTTCCTTTCCAAGTTATCTGTTATCAATATAATGAGCATCTCAGTTAATATCTGTAAATTGAAAATGCAAATACTCAAAAGAGCAGTCACTTTTTAAATTTAAATTACCTAAATATAATCCTGGAGATCTATCAAGTTTTAGACAATGTGTTTAGAGTTGCTAAATCCTCAGACAAATAGAGATTTATTTCTCCATGGGACACTGCAAACTCTTTTAATTTTAATTTTTATTTTTTTATTTTTTTTATTTTTAGTGGTGGTGGTAAGAGCTCTGGACAGGCTTTTCTTATTCAGACCCAACATTAAACACTGCAAAATTAACAAATGACCATTGGTAGAAATAGCTTTAAATATCCATATCTGTCTCAAAATATTTGTTAAATATATAAATTAGTAAAAAATAAATAAATCTGCATAATTATAGCTCTAGTTCTCATTTTTATGACCTTAGAGTCTAATAAACTTTTACATTTACTTTTTAAAAATTTTACACATCTTAAATAAAAAATAAAATAAATTTTAAAAAATTTTAGTCATTTTATAGAGAAATTTTACATCAATCATTTAGCTTGTGGGACCCATGACACAATTATTATAGTTATAACTGAATGAGATGGTGGATTAAATTAAAAAATGAAACTATACGAAGTGCTATTGTTATGTCTCTTACCTTTTCTTTGTGGTCACAAAGTAGTTCAAAACTCTCCGACTTGCCAGACTCACTCATACGTAAATGATCTACCTTCTGAAGAAGGACATCTAAATTTAATTCCTCTACATGTGTGTTAAAAGCCTTAGGGACTGGAAAACTCTGTTCTTCTGTGTCAGTATTAGCTGTAATATACCTAAAATCGCAGAAATAATCATCAACTCCTTTGAAAGTTATGTATAATAGCCAGAGCAATCCTTTTAAAATGCAAGTCAAATCATGCCCCTCTTATGCTTGGAACTCTGCAGTGGCACCTGCTTTCACTCAGAAAAAGCTCCAGTCCTAACAAAAGTCTACAAGTCCCTGCGCAATTTGCCCCCGATCTCATTACCTCTTTGATCTCATTTCCTACCGCTCTTCTTATTCAAATACACACAGGTCACCTAGCTGCTCCTTCAATATTCTAAGTACGTGCCTACCTCAGAACCTCCACTTGCTGTTCCCTTTAATGAAATGCCGTTCCCTTAGACAGCCACATAACTCACACCCTCACCTCCTTCAAGTCTCTGCTCCAATTTCATTTTCTCAATGTGGCCCATCCAGACCACTCTAATACCGTAATCCCCACATTCCCTTCATCTCTAACCTCCCTCATCATGCTTTTTTCTTTTCCCATAGCATGTATTACCTTCTAACATACTGTATAATTTACTAATCTACTACATGTGCTGTTTGTCAGTATCCTCCCCAGTAGAATGCAAGCTCCCTGATGGTAGGTTCATTAACTAATGTATCAAGTGCCTAGAACAGCACTATCCACTGAATGTTGCTGAATGGATGATACAGAGTTGTAGGAACTCAGCAGGCACTCAAAACTGTGTGTGTAAACTCACACAAACACATATTTATAGTTCAAGATGATCTAAGTTTAAACTTTAACTTGGTTTTTAAAAATTAGTACTATCGCCCACATTTCATTTTTGCCAGCAAACAATGCAAACAACTTATTTTTATTAATTCAGACTCTACCTATTCTAAAAAGGTTTTAAGGAGGTATACAAGGATATATAACATATAAGAGAATAAATTAGAAATAGTGAAAAAACAGAAAGGCCAAATGCGAATGAAGTCAATATAAAAAACACACAAATTTTAGATAGCTATACCTTTGCTACAAAGGACACAAATGTTCTTCATTTTCCAGAGCCAATGCAATCAGCTTCACAACTTGCAGCTTCCATTAGATAGAAACAAACAAAAATACTAACAAAGCAAGTTCTTAAATTTCTTGCATATGCCTTATAAAGAAGACACTGTATGAACTGATCTCCCACTTCTTCAATAACATTCTTTACTAATGGAAACTCTACTCTTCCAATTGCTCAAACCAAAAAACTTGGAATCATCCTTGATGCTTTTTTCTTTCTCTTAAGCAATACCCAGTCTGTTAGCGAATCTTGTTGGTTCTATCTTCAAAATACATCCACAATCTAGCCACTTCTCCCCACTTCTCCCCACTACCACCTTGGTCTAAGCCTCCATCATCTCATCTGGATTGCAATGACCCCTTATTGCAACTCTTTGCTTTAGTCCTTGACCCTTATATTCTATTCTCAACACAGTAGCAAGAATAACTCAGATCATGTCACTCCTTTGCTCAAAATCTTCCAACAGATGTCCAAGTCAGAGTGAAAACCTAAGCCCTTTCAGGGGTCTACAGGGCCTAACATAACCCGGCCAATACCTCTGGCCTTATCTTCTATCACTTTCCTGCTTGCTCACAGCATTCCAGAAATTCTAACTTCCTTGATATTCCTTGAACACATCAGTCATGCTCCTGCTTTAAACCCTTTGTATTTTCTCTTTCTTCTGCCTGGTATGTTCTTCTCCAGATATTCACATAGTTTACTTCTTTGCATATTTCATATCTTTGTTCAAATGCAATCTTCTTATTATTGCAGATGTTATGATTATTTACAAAAAAACAAAAAATCTACAAATTATGATTAATAGGAGAGTTTAGCAAATTGGCTGAATATAATATTAACATATGAAAGTCAGTTTATTTCTACATATCAGCAAAAAACTACAAACATAATTAAATAAAATATTCAATTTGCAGTGACCTCAGAGAATATCAAATGGCTAGGAATAAATCTAACAAAAGATATATGAAAATTTGAGGGAGAAAATTATAAAAGCATATTAAAAGATGTTTATAAAATGACCTAAATTCAAGGAGAAATATATTACATTCATGGTTTAGAAGAGACTTACACTCCCACACATTAATAGTGGGAGACTTTAAAACCCCACTATCAATATTAGACAGATCAACGAGGGAGAAAATTAACAAGGATATTCGGGACTTGAATTCAGCTGTGGATCAAGAGGACCTAATAGACATCTACAGAATTCTCCACCCCAAATCAACAGAATATACATTCTTCTCAGCACCACATAGCACATATTCAAAAACTGACCACATAATTGGAAGTAAAACACTCCTCAGCAAATGTAAAAGAACAGAAATCATAACAGTCTCTCAGACCACAGTGCAATCAAATTAGAACTCAAGATTAAGAAACTCACTCAAAACTGCACAACTACATGGAAACGGAAAAACGTGCTCCTGAATGACTACTGGGTAAATAGCAAAATTAAGGCAGAAATAAGTTCTTTGAAACCAATGAGAACAAAGATACAACATACCAGAATCTCTGGGACACAGCCAAAGCAGTGATTAGAGGGAAATTTATAGCACTAAATGCTCACAGGAGAAAGCAGGAAAGATCTAAAATCGACACCCTAACATCACAATTAAAAGAACTAGAGCAGCAAGAGCAAACAAATTCAAAACCTAGCAGAAGATGAGAAATAACTAAGATCTGAGCAGAACTGAAGGGGATAGAGACATGAAAAACCCTTCAAAAAAATCAATGAATCCAGGAGCTGGTTTTTTGAAAAGATCAACAAAATAGATCGCTAGCCAGATTAATAAAGAAGAAAGGAGAGAAGAATCAAATAGACACAATAAAAAATGATAAAAGGGATATGACCACTGATCCCTCAGAAATACAAACTACCATCAGAGAGTACTATAAACACCTCTATGCAAATAAACTAGAAAATCTACAAGAAACGGATAAATTCCTGGACACATACAACCTCCCAAGACTAAACCAGAAAGAAGTCAAATCCCTGAATAGACCAATAACAAGTTCTGAAATTGAGGCAGTTATTAATAGCTACCAACCATAAAAAGCCCAGGTCCAGACGGATTCACAGCTGAATTCTACCAGAAGTACAAAGAGGAGCTGGTACCATTCCTTCTGAAACTATTCCAAACAACAGAAAAAGAGGAACTTCTCCCTAACTCATTTTATGAGGCCAGCATCATCCTGATACCAAAATCTGGCAGAGACACACACAAAAAAGAAAATTTCAGGCCAATATCCCTGATGAAGATTGATGCAAAAATCCTCAATAAAATACTGGCAAACCAAATCCAGCAGCACATCAAATAGCTATCCACCACAATCAAGTCAGCTTCATCCCAAGGATGCGAGGCTGGTTCAACACATGCAAATCAATAAACATAATCCATCACATAAACAGAATCAATGACAAATGAGACCAATGAGATAATCTATTGATTATCTCAATAGATGCAGAAAAGGCCTTCGATAAAATTCAACACAGCTGCATGCTAAAAACACTCAATAAGCTAGGTATTGAGGGAACATATCTGAAAATAATAAGAGCTATTTATGACAAACCCACAGCCAATATCATACTGAATGGGCAAAATCTGGAAGCATTCCCTTTGAAACCCAGCACAAGACAAAGATGCCCTCCCTCACCACTCCCATTCAACACAGTATTGGAAGTTCTGGCCAGGGCAATCAGGCAAGATAAATAAATAAAGAGTACTCAAATACAAAGAGAGGAAGTCAAATTGTCTCTGGTTGCAGATATCATAATAGTATATTTAGAAAATCCTATCATCTCAACCCCAAAACTCCTTAAACTGATAAGCAACTTCAGCAAAATCTCAGGATAAAAAATAAATGTGCAAAAATCACAAGCATTCCTATAAACCAATAATAGAGAGCTAAATCATAAGTGAACTCCCATACACAATTGCCACAAATAGAATAAAATACCTAGGAATACAACTTAGAGGGGATGTGAAGGACTTCTTCAAGAAGAACTACGAACCACTTCTCAAGGAAATAAGAGAGTACACAAACAAATGGAAAAACATTCCATACTCATGGATAGGAAGAATCAATATTGTGAAAATGGCCATACTGCCCCAAATAATTTATAGATTCAATGCTATTCCCATCAAGCTACCATTGACTTTCTTCACAGAATTAGAAAAAACTACTTTAAATTTCATATGAAACCAAAAAAGAGCCCATATAGTCAAGACAATCCTAAACAAAAAGAACAAAGCTGGTGGCATCACACTACCTGACTTCAAACTATACTACAAGGCTACAGTAACCAAAACAGCATGGTACTGATACCAAAACAGATATATAGACCAATGGAATAGAACAGAGGCCTCAGAAATAACACCACACATCTACTACCATCTGATCTTTGACAAACCTGACAAAAACAAGCAAGGGGAAAGGATTCCCTATTTAATAAATGGTATTGGGAAAACTGGCTAGCCATATGCAGAAAACTGAAACTGGACCCCTTCCTTACACCTTATACAAAAATCAACTCAAGAAGGATCAAAGACTTAAATATTTAAACCTAAAGCCATAAAAACCCTAGAAAAAAACCTAGGCAATACCATTCAGGACATAGGCATGGGCAAAGACTTCATGACTAAAACACCAAAAGCAATTGCAACAAAAGTAAAAATAGACAAATTGGATCTAATTAAACTACAGAGCTTCTGCACAGTAAAAGAAACTATCATCAGAGTGAACAGGCAACCTACAGAATGGGAGAAAATTTCTGCACTCTATCCATCTGACAAAGGGCTAATATCAAGAATCTACAAGGAACTTAAATAAATTTACAAGAAAAAACCAAACAACCCTATCAAAAAGTGGGTGAAGGATACGAACAGACACTTCTTAAAAGTGGCCAACAAACATATGAAGAAAAGCTCATCATCACTGGTCATTAGAGAAATGCAAATCAAAACCACAATGAGATACCATCTCATGCCAGTTAGAATGGCGATAATTAAAAAGTCAGAAGCAACAGATGCTGGAGAGGATGTGGAGAAATAGGAAAGCTTTTACACTGTTGGTAGGAGTGTAAATCAGTTCAACCACTGTGGAAGACAGTGTGGCAATTCCTCGAGGATCTAGAACTAGAAATACCATTTGACCCAGCAATCCCATTAATGGGATATATACCCAAAGGATTATAAATCATTCTACTATAAAGATACATGCACCTGTATGTTGATTACAGCACTATTCACAACAGCAAAGACTTGGAACCAACTCAAATGCCCATGAGTGATAGACTGGATAAAGAAAATGTGGCACATAGACACCATGGAATACTATGCAAACATAAAAAAGAATGAGTTCATGTCCTTTGCAGGGACATGGATGAAGCTGGAAACCAACATTCTCAGCAAACTAGCACAGGAACAGAAAACCAAACACTGCATATTCTCACTCATAAGTGGGAGTTGAACAATGAGAACACATGGACATAGGGAGGGGAACATCACACACTGGGGGCTGTCGGGGGTGGGGAGCAAGGGAAGGGGTAGCATTAGGACAAATACCTAACATAGATGATGGGTTGATGGGTGCAGCAAACCACCATGGCACATGTCTACCTATGTAACAAACCTGCACTTCTGCACATGTATCCCAGAACTTAAAGTATAATAAAAAATAAAAACAAAGAAAAAAAAGAAGGAAATGTCCCAAATCAACAACCTAAACCGAAATATTAAGAAACTAGACAAAGAACAAACTAACCCAAAGCTAGCAGAAGAGAGGAATAAGAGAGATTAAATCAGAAATAAACATATTAGAGAATAGAAAAACAATAGAGGAAATCAATGAAACCAAGTTTGTCCTTCAGAATGATCAACAAAATTGATAAACCTTTAGCTGGACTACAAAAAAAAGGAGACTAAATAAATACAATCAGAAATGAAATAGGGGACATTACTGATTTTATAGAAATAAAAAGGATTATGAGAGTAATATGAAGAATTGTATGCCAGCAAATTGATCAACCTAGATGTAATGAAAAAATTCCTGGAAACACACAAACTACTAAGTCTGAATCAGGAATAAACAGAAAATCTGAATAGATCTATAACTAGTAAAAAGTAATTAAAAACCTCCCAAAAAGTGAAAGCCCAAATATTTGGTGGCATTTGACAGTGATGTCATACAACTTGAAGAACATCTGAAGAACAATTAACAGCAGTCTTCCTCAAACTCTTCCAAAACACTGAAGAGAAAGAAACACTCCCAAGCTCATTCTGTGAGGTCAGCATTACCCTGATATCAAAGCTAGACAAAGACACTACCAGTAAAGAAAACTAAAGACCTGATCCCTGATGAATACTGACAAAAACGTTCTCAATGAAATACCAGCAAACAGAATTCAACAACCCATTAGAAGGATTATACATCACAACCAGATGGAATTTATTCCAGGAATGCAAGGAAGTTCAATGTAAAAATCAGCCAATGTAATATACCTGTATTAGTCTGTTTTTACGCTGCTGACAAAGACATACCCGAGACTGGGAAGAAAAAAGAGGTTTAATTGGACTTACAGTTTTACATAGCTGGGGAGGCCTCAGAATCATGGCAGGAGGTGAAAGACACTTCTTACATGGTGGCGGCAAGAGAAAATGAGGAAGAAGCAAAAGTGCAAACTCCTGATAACTCCATCAGATCTCTTGAGACTTATTCATTATCACAAGAATTGCACAGAAAAGATCGGCCCCCATGATTCAATTACCTCCCCCCGGGTCCCTCCCACAACATGTGGGAATTCTGGGAGATACAATTCAAGTTGAGATTTGGGTGGGCACACAGCCAAACCGTATCAATACCACATAAACAAAATGAAGGGAAAAACAACCCATAATCATCTCCATTGATGCAGAAAAAGCATTTGACAAAATTTGTCACCTTTTTATGATAAAAACACTCAAAAAACTAGTAATAAAAATTAACTGCTTCGACATATTAAAGACCATATATGAAAAGTCCACAGATAACATCATATTCAATGGTGGAAGGCTGAAAGCTTTCTTAATTAAGATTAGGAACAAGACAAGGGTGCTCTTTATCACTTCTATTCAACATAGTACTAAAAGTCCTAGCCAGTGCAACTAGGCAAGATGATGAAATAAAGGCATCCAAATTAGAAAGGAAGAAGCAAAATTATCCTCTGATCACAGACAACACAATCTTTAGGTAGGAAAAAAACCCTAAATATTTCACACACATACACAAAATAAGAATTAATAAAATTCAGCAAAGTTGCAGGATAGAAAATCAACATACAAAAATCAGGTGTATTTCTATCCATTAACAATGAGCTATCTGGAAAAAATTATAAAAATAATTTCACTTATAATTGCATCAAAAGTGTAAAATACTTAGAAACAAGCTTAACTAAGGAGATGAAAAACCTACACTGAAAACTACAAAACATTGTTGAAAGAATTTAAATAAGATACAAATAGAAAGACATCCCATGTTTGTGGATTTGAAAGTTTATAATGTTAAGATGTCAATCCTACCCCAAATAATCTACAGATGCAATGCAATCCCTCTGAAAATCCCAATGACATTTTTTGTAGAAATAGAAAAATCTATCCTGAAATTCATTTGGAATTCCAAGACACCCCAAATGGCCAAAATAATCTTGAAAAATAAAAACAAAGTTGGAGGTCTCACACCTCCTGATTTTCAAACTTACTACAAAGCTACAGTAACCAAAACAGTATGGTACAGTGTGGTGTAAAGACAGATGTATAGGCTGGTGAAAGAAAATGAAAAGCCCAGAAGTCAACCACACATATATGATCACATGACTTTTGACAAAGGTTCCAAGACCATTCAATGGAGAAAGGGTAATCTCTTCAACAAATGGTGTTGAGAAAACAGGATATCCACATATAAAAGAATGAAGTAAGACCATTACTTAACATCACACACAAAAATTAACTCAAAATGCATCAAAGACCTAAATATAAAACCTAAAGCTATAAAACTCTTAAAAGAAAACATAATGCAAAAGCTTCACAACAGTGGATTTGGCAATGATTTATTGGATATGGCACTAAAAGCATTGGCAATAAAAGAAAAAATTGATAAACTAGACTACCTCAAAACCTAAAACTTCTATGGATCAAAGGATGTAATCAACAGAGTAAAAAGGCAACCCACACATTGGGAGAAAATATTTGCAAATTATATCTTTTTTAAAGGGTTAATATCCAAAATATATAAAGAACTCCTACAAATCAACAAAAAAAAATTTGATTTTAAAAAAAGGGTCAAGGGACTTGAATTGGCATTTCTCCAAAGAAGATATGCAAATGGGCAGCAGTCACACGAAAAGATGTTCAATGTCACTAATCATTAGGGATATTCAAATAAAAACCACAATGAGATACCACCTCATACCCATTAGGATGGCTACTATAACAAAAAACAAAACAAAATAATAAGTGTTGGCAAGGTAGCGGAGAAACTGGAATCCTTCTACACTCTTGGTGCAAATGTAAAATGGTGCAGTCACTATGGAAAACAATATGGTAGTTCCTCAAAAAATTGAAATATAATTACCATATGATCCAATAATTCCACTTCTGGATATATACTCAAAAGAATTGAAAGCAAGTTTTCGAACAGATAGTTGATGCATGTGTTCATAGATAGTGCATTATTCACAATAGTTAAACATGGAAGTGACCCAAATTGTCCACTGATGGATAAAGGCTATGCAAAATGTGATATATACATACAGTGGAATATTATTCAGCTTTAAAAAGGAAGGACATTCTGACATATGCTGTAACACGGATGAACCTTGAGGACATTATATACTATGCTAAGTGAAATAAGCTGGTCACAAAATACCATACGATTCCACTTATATGAGGTACTTGGAGTAGCCAAAATCATAGACATAGAGTGATGGTTGACAAGGGCTGGGGAGAGAGAGGAGTAGAGAGTTCTTATTTAATGGGTGGAGAGTTTCAGTTTTGCAAGATGAAAAGAGTTGTGGAAATGGATGGTGGTGATGGCTGTACAACAATGTGAATGTACTTAATGTCACTGAAACACACATTTTAAAATGGTTAAGATGGTAAATTTTATATTTATCATAATTTTTAAAAATTAAAATCAAAAGACAATTTTTTTAAGACATATGCTAAGAAGAAGAGAAAACCACAAAAGTAAAAATAACATCTTAGCCCCATGATATAAATTTGGGGGACATTTTATTAGGATAATTAGAAATAATGCAAATTCCTTTCCTCTACAAAATCTAATTGTATTCTAACTTAAATATTTTCAATTGCTTACATGCATTTTTATTCATTAGCTACTTTGATAAATACTTGATAATAGTCTTTGTTAATACAATGGGAAAAAAATGAAAAACATTCATTTTTAAAAATAAAATTTTGGGAGTCTAATATACATACTTTTTCCTGATTTCAGAATTCCTTGAATGCCCAGATTTGCACATACATGAATGTGTATTAAAATTACCTAGTTAAAAGATCTGGTTTCTAAATATTCTACATATTCCACTATAATATTTTAAACTTCTAATTTGATTCTTGTGTTAATAAAAACATTATCTGTCAGTGGAACATCGGGCATGAGAAATATAGCTAGCAAGGCTGATATATATGAAAATGTGTGAATTGATGAATATAGCTCTAGAGATTATATAAGAACACTATTTCTAATGATTACAGTATGATAAAAGGGGATACCAAACTCTCAAAGAATGTATTACTTTTACAAAGTCCACACATCAAGGCTTGATGTTATTTTCAGACCACAAAAGTATTATAATAGTTACTCAGAAATCTGAGATTAGCCCATCTTCAAGCAGTAAATTTGAAAAAAGCTTGAAACAAAATCACCTTTGACTTCCATACTCCAATAACATCAGTAAACTAACTTTCAAAACTACAGCAATTAAATTTATGCTGCAATGTAGGAATCTTTTTCAGAAAATGCAGTGAAGCTTGGTGAGGAAACGGGAGTTATGAGAAATGAATTCTACAGACTGAAAGTGGCTGGTGGGAAAACTATTTGAGGTGCCCTTCTAAGGAGGGTAAAGTCTGAGGTGACCTTATTTTAGGAATTTCAATAGGTGAAGATCTGTCTTCATCTTGAAACAAGACAGCAAAGTCTTCATCTTCAAACGGGCCTGAAGTTAATTCGCTTTGAGGTGGGATAAATCAACCAGAATTTTTATTAGATGAAGAAAATCCAGCTTTATGGAGGAATAGGAAAGTTCCACTTTGAGAGGGATGCTGTGGAATCATGACTGGAGAATGATCTGTGCTGTAACTTTCAGTACCAGGATGAAGGAAATCTTTTAAATCTTTACAAAATTGGCCCCTTTGTTGAATATCAGTGGCAATTCCATTTTGTTGATCGAGAGAGGAAATATCACTTGCAAGAGAAAAGAAGGATGATGTGCTTTGTTGATAGGAGGCTGTATCAATAGTGTTCCCAAAGGCTGGAGAAGTAGCATTTGTTTCAAAATTCTTAAAATTTTTAGTGTTATATTCAGGAGCAGAGATGGTTATGTTTTTTAGCATCAGTATTACTTGAAATTTTAGAAAAGATTTCAATTTCATTTAGATTAAACACATTCTGGCCACTTGCTTGAGGATCAAAAGAATTGGCACTGTTGTAATAGGAAACTATACTTAGTTTACGGGATAAGAAACGTCTTCTGCGGGACATAAAGCTACCAAAATGGTCTGAGGAAGATTTTAAATCAGTGAAGCTTGTGTCTTCTTCAGAATCAAAGTTAGCTCTACTTTGTTGCCAGTAAGGGGAAGCATTTCTTTTTTGAAATCCAACAAATAAAGAACATCTTCTTTCAGAGAAAGATGGACTTGATACAGATGATAACCTTCTACTTGCTTTGGCTGAATTGACTTTACGTGTTACAGGGGAGTAAGGTGTTTTATGACCATGAGATATACTTGGTTGTGAAATAGAAGAGGCTCCACGATGCTGGACGTCTGTACTAACTTGATCTTCTGGAGAACATCGTTGGAAGCTCTGGTCCTCTTTGCAGCAGCTAGAGTGAGAAAAGGGTCAAATGAGGAAAAAAAATAGGGAGCAGAGTGGAGACCTGCCAAGCCTCCTGAAGAATAATATCCACCTTTTGGTGTCCACCAATTGGTATTGTTTCCATACTAATATGGAAACAGCAAGGAATAAGAATAGGGGAGCTTAAGTTAATGGTCACATAGATGTACCCTAACGTACGCATGAGTCTAAAAGGTTATCTCTACCTACACAGTACCTACCCACACTATTAAACCTTGGGAAAAGAAGTTGAAAAAATCAGGGAAGCAGGTGAAAGAAAGATCAGGGGAAACATATGCAAGGATACCAGAACAAAAAGATTCCCAAAGGAAAAGACAGAACTGGTTTTAAAGGTAATAAACCACAATATCTGTTGGAGACTACTAACTACTGTATTTAAAGGAGTTAAGGAGAATAAACTTATATTCTGTTGACTAATTGTATTTTAAAATATTAACCATGGATGAAGCACAGTCTCTCTGGGGAGAATGTTTCAAGTGAATATCCGGACAGTCCAGGATATCCAGTTATTATGGGAAACAAAGGAGAGCACTAAAGCTTGGTTTATGAATATTTTCAATGTTCTTTTAGCACATGTTGAAGTTTTTTTCTAAGGCTTACCACAAGCACTTTCCCATTGTGAATTTAATCCAAAGTAAGTCTCTCCCTTCCCTTCTAGGCCATCATCCTTAAGCCATAAAATGCCCTGTATAGGTGGAACAGGTCAGAAGACTGAATGCTCAAGGTGCATGTGGAGTTAACATGGCAATAACAGAATGTGATGACAGCAGACTCTAGAATCTCATGACATCAGTTTATATTAGAACTGTTCTGTAGCTCACCTTTCTCTGAAGCTGGAATTCACATGGCTGTGGAATGTGTTTCTACCTTCACTGTTCGAGGAGTCATCCAACAAATCCAGGGGTGGGAAAACAGCTGGATGAGGACAATAACATATATGACACCTGTACAATCCTTTACCTTGGACCATCTCTCTCACCAGCTGCCTTCCACACCCCTGTCCTGCTAACTCCTTCTTTCACTTGAACATTCTTTACCTCAGATTTTTGCATCCTTCAGTGATATGGAAAAGCAACTGTTAGAGACTTTGGCCTAAAGATACATTGAGAAGGGAAAAAAAGTTTAATAAGTGGCAAATGTCATTGCCACCACAAACGAAACAAGCCTCGTCCACCTTGGCAGTAAAGTATGCCATCTGACTGCTTGGGCCATTTGCACAGATTATGGGGATATGCTGTGGCACCATTTATTACTCCTCAGAACAACTGACACTCACCTAAATGCAAGGTTAATAGAGTTATTAGAAAAGAAACACTGTCCTTTCTTATCTAAACCAATTTGGGCTACTGTCCCCATAACAGTATATGTGTATGTGTATAACTACCTACGACATGAAACACCCCCTCAAATACTTTTATTTACTGTGCAATTTCCTGATCCTAAATACTACTACCACCTCTAGCGTTTGCTCCCTTCCTAACACCCCACTGCAGGAAACCCTTGAACAAATTCCTTTTAAGAGACCCAAAGCTCTCTAATGTTCACCATACAATGGTCGGATTTGTAATTTGATTTTAGTTTACACATAAACTAATAAAGTAATCTCTTACTGTATCACGGATGCTGGCAGAAGACATGAGATTCCTGGGTTAGAGACAGAAGACTTATGTTACTTACAGCACAGCAAAGCAGCATGATCACCAGGACATTTACATTGGTTCTCCTTTGTCCCACATTGCCACAGGGCCAATGCAGAGGGCCCAAGGACACTTGCATTCACAGTGGATTGTGTTACAGGAAAGAATGCTGAGCTTAGATGATCTACCTTAGATGACCTGCCACCTCTACAGCAAGTAGTAAGCAAATCTGCTAAACCTGCTCTTGGTCCTGAAGGGAAACAGTAACTCATTCTTCAAGGTTGCTCACCAGAACCCTGAAAAATGGCCCACATAAAGAATGATCAGGGCCTTACATGTGTGGCTCATGTAGCAAGATGTCTGGGAGCACAAGAAGCCCAAGGGGGACTGTCTATCTCTGTAGCAATCTATTACATTTTCCCTCTCTTGTGAGATTACTGTCTTTTGTTCCTAAGCCACACTAAGGTCTAATTGTCATTTTCCAAAAGGATCTCTTCTGCATATTGCAAGAACAGAATATGTAATGCTTATAAAGTTTCTATAAGAAATTTTTCTTTGAAAAATTGGGCCAGCTTGTTGTTTAACATTCCTACCAATAGCCTCTAAAAGAAGCATCTGCTCACTGAGCTACCCCAAAGGAAATAATTATTTGTAACTAAATCTCAACACTGCCAATCACTGCTGCTCAGTCGAGGTAATAAAGAGGTCACATCACTCCCCCGACCCTATTCAAGCAAATCTATGATTATGCAGACACAAAAAACGGGGATGAGGAAGAAGATCCAGATCTGCTCAGACATCAGAAAAGAAATCTCATACCAGTACAGGTAATATCTAGAAGCTGTTTAATATTGTTCTAGGTGAAGAACTTATCTGACCCTCTAAATGTCCACAAATTGCCTCCTTTTGGCTTTTTAAGAGAACCAAAATTAGACTTAGCCCAAAAGCAATAGTAACCCCTTATAATGACAAGCATCTAAAACATGTTCGTCCTTCAATTCATTCCCAATTCTCTTTATTATCAATTCCATGACCCCAGGTACCCTCTGCTTTTATCATGCCCTATGGCCACCCAACCCTCCTCCTTTTCTACAACAGCCACTCTATTCTCACCAAGGTCAATATTCCATCATTATACTCACTGTGCCCAATGAACCTTTTGTTTATCTGTAACCATAATTACCACTCATTAAAACAAAAATTTCATCATGATTGCTCAGGTGGATGTTAGCAAATCTTCTAGAACAAAGCTTCTCAAATGTTAGGGTGTATAAGAGTCATCCACAGAGCTTGTTAAAATGCAGATTCCTGAGCACTGCTCCCAGACATTCTGATTTGCTAGGTCCGGGGTATGTCCTGAGAACATGCATTTCCCACACTCTCACAGGCAAGATGGTATGCTGATGTTGCTGGTCCACGGACCACAGTTTGAGTAGCTCTGTTCCAGAACATATGGGTCATGACGACCCCCAGAGTCGAGGCAGAAGCGTCTTCTGAGGTACCTCACAGCAGCTGCCTATCTAAGCTGGAGTCTAGAAGACAGTGAACAATACCAGGACTGAATGTCCCCCTCCTGGTACCTAGATGACAAGTCTCTTCAGAGAATCTATATTACACACGGGGAGAAGTAGGAGGCACAAGGGGAGAACCCTGACTGGGACTGAATCCTTAACACAAAGAACATGCCCCAAACTAAAAATTGACTGAGTTAACTTGAATTGACAAATTTAGGTTTTTCCACATTATTCAAAACAAATATTGTGAAGTACTCTGAACTCAGCTATTGAAAAATGTGTATCTTTAGCTGATCTGAGTGTAGTATTATTCCTCAATAATAATATAAACTATTCAATTCATTACATTAATTTAGTTGTTTTTATAGTTTATCAAATGTGCCTGATTGTGGACAGTAACAGTAATATTCATTTTTAAGTTAGCACCAGGTTAACTGTTGTATGTCCTTTCATTACAACATTAAACTCTCCACGTAAGTTCCCTGTTTGTAGTTTGTTACTGAGATGACATGACTGTCTGTATGTGACTTGTGAGGCAGAAAAAGTATGGTTTTTTTTATGAATTTAGCAAAAATATTGGTTATTTTATACATATTAAATTTCTATGTTATAGAAATTCTACTTTCAGAATTTTCTCATCCATATATTATTTTGAGAGAAAGAAGTTTATTAAAATTAATTCACTGAATAACTCAAACAGAAAGTCAAATACCACATATTCTCATTCATAAGTGGGAACTAAATAATGTGTACACATGGACATTGAACATGGAATAATAGACAGTGGAGACTTCTCGGGAGGGTAGGAGGAGGTGAGGGATGATCTACCTTAGATGACCTTGGGCCAGCTTGTACAGGTACAAGTACACTATTTGGGTGATAGTTACACTAGCTCATACTTTGCAAAATAGCCATGTAACAAAACTGCATTTTTACCCTCTAAATCTACGAAAATCAAAATTAAAAACCTAATTTCAAAAAATAAAATAAATTCACTAGACAGTAGTTACTAAAGGCATTGTAGTCAAGAATCTAGAACAGGACACAGTCAAAGGTTTGAAATGATGCAAAAACAAGCTGGATGTAGTTTTGAAACAATGAAAACTATAAGGTCAACAAGTACATATGCATTCTAGCAACATTAGATAATTTGTTTTCTTCTCTATACTCTCCACATCCTCAGCCTTTTGCCTCTCTATCAAGCTCACCCTAAAAATCCCCAAATCTGGATCAATTCAATCACCAGGGTTCTTACTCTCATATATGAAATGGCAATAACTATTGAAAAAAAGAATCATCCAACAGTGAAGACTGGTATATAGTCTTGAATCTCAAATGGGGCAACCACCTCCTGAGTAATCCTTATTAATGTTTCTAGTTAATTCCCTCTTCTACTCTCCACACCTGCTCTTCCAAACTTTCTTCCTTCACATGATCATTCATCATTAATACAAATACTTCATGATAATGTATCATGTGCTAAATGATAAAGTGTGCAAAGCACTGGGAACACCACAGTAAACACATTAGTGCAGACTCTTAAGGAGGTCAAAGACCTAAGACATGTAAATTGATAGAGGACAGGAGAGGGGTAGTATAGGGAAGAGAAAAATAAAGCATCTTACCTTTCTTCCTCAAATGTGTCAGTGTCCATTCACCTCTACCCTAACAGATGGCCTACAGTCCACCCTCCCTGAAAAAACTAAAGTTATAAGGCAGGAACTCTTTCAACTTCCAACCCCTACACCCCTCAACCCCTACACCCACAAAGGTATCTACTTTCTATTTCATAGAGTCAGAAACACCATCAATTGTAAGAAAGAAAAAATTGTTGCCAATAAAATTATGATTCAGTCCTATAATGCTATTAATTGATGGTAAGATACGTCTTGATTTATGAGACTTAAATGTTAAAAATGTTCATCTTAGAATTAATGAAATACAGTATGTTGAACCCACCTGTGCCTTCTTAGTTAGGTTAGGCTTAAAAAGGTATTCAAATGGAATTGAGGTGAGTTTTATACATGGGTATTCACCTTCAGCGGTCAAGTCTGAATCCAGCAGGTATTTCATATACACCTTCACCTTATTCCCCTTCCCTTTATCCCCTAGGATACTGTTTTTAGAGCATTCTGACACCGCGTACTTTCCTAACTGGGGATGAGTAAGGCGAGAGGCAATGCAGCAGAGTGGTAAAGTGTATAGACTCTATCCCTTACCAGCAAGTTGCCTAATCTTTCCTAGACTCCACTGCCTTGTGTCTAAAACCTCAGAGTTAATGTGTATATTAAATGAGATAATAAATATAAAACATTTAGCACAGGATCTGGAAAAAATTATAGATGGAGTTGACTTCCATTTTCTTCTGTAATACCTGTGTAGTCACAGAACTGGGGTCTTTTTCTTTCCCTTATCTGTAATTTTGATTTTGTATATATTGTATCTATTTGTACTAGGCATTAGAGACTTGTAGAAATCTAAGTATTACTCTTAGTGCCAAGGTATTGGGGTACCCAGATTCATTTGTAGACGTGCTGGTAGAGTGAATGGATGTTGGACACTTCAAGTTTTGAAGAAGGCACAGGAGGATCACTAGACGAGGCTTCTGAAGACAAATGTGTCCAAATTGGAATCCATGACCAATAGCACGTAAGCTCTAAGAGTGCAAGGGCTTTGTTATCACTGTACTCATCTACAAGAGTTCACAGTGGCTGCTCAGAAAACATTTGTTTTAGAAATGAATGAATCTGCAAATGTGTTCTGTCTTAAGAATCTATTGGTTATTATATTTATAGATTTAATGGTAACAGGGACAGTGATTAGGAAAATAACAAAATGTAGAGAAGAGCTTAACCTTTTCAAGCTAGTACTTACTCCTTTACTAGGGGCAGCAATGCTACTTTATATTGTCAGTTTCCATGTTACCAGATACTATCTTGAGCTTAATAAAGTTTCCCAAGAGTCTGCAAGTGATGCCATTCTTTCTTCGACATGTTATCCCAATACCTAAGGTGTACTGCTGCTAAAAAGGTCAGGTGACACCTTGTTTCATAGGTTATTTCCTTTGTTTTGTTTCTGATATTTTTTTAAAAGGCCCTTTTCCTGCATCTTTACTCTTGCCCTCTGTATTGGCTTCTTCCTTGTGGCCCATAAATATGCTCAAGTATCTCTCAGGTGAAAACAAAAACAAAAAGTGAAACATAAAATATATGTTCTCTGAACCTGATACCCCTTCTTAATTACACATCCTCCTTCCATCTAAAGTCAAGTTCCTTGAAATAAGCGCCTACCCTTCTGGTGTCCACATCTTTACCTCTCTTTCATTTGTCCAGGCCTAGATCAGGTTTCTGTACTTATCACTACCCAGCAAATTCTCCTGCAAAGCTTCTCAGTAAGTGACCTCCTAAGTCTCAAATCCGGTAAACACAGTTCAGTCCCTATTTTACTTGACCAAACACATTAGAAGTGAAAGGCTACTGTTAAATGTATTTTTCTACTTCAGAGGTTGGTAAACTATACCCTGTGGGCCTAATCTACCAGCCACCTGTTTTTGTAAATAAAGTTTTATTGGAATGCAGCCATACTCATACTGCCTATGGCTGCTTTCACACTACAATGGCAGAGTTTTGAGATGGAGACTGTATGGTCCTCAGAGCCTAAAAATCTTTTTTTTTTTTTTTTTTTTTGAGATTGGCTGTTTTTTTTAAATTGTATTTTCAATGAGAAATACATCACCTGTGTATAAAATAACTCCTGAAAAATCCAAGAAGTACAGATACTATAAAACTAAAGCAAACTCCAGTTATGAGACACTACATACATCATGCAAAAACAACAGCCTCAACTCCAGGTTATGAAAACTAAAACTAAAAAGTCACTACATGGAAAAGGTCCAAGTTTTCAGCTTGGCAAAACTTGGGTGGTGCAGTTACACAAAATGTTTAATAAATGGAACTGTTTTCCCCTATGTGTAAACAAAATGACAAGACTAAATCTGTGCCTGGTAATTTCAATCTAACACTGAAGTTACACAAAATACGCAGACACCTTATACACTTCACCTGTTAGCATGACCATATGACCATCTTTTTTTCTTAGGTGGTGGGGGAGGGGCAAAGTGACTGTGCAGAGCAAAGATATGGGGGTAGAAATATTGTATATTAGACATTATAAAGTCACGGTGAAAAAAAGCCTCAATTAACGCATAGCCTAAGGGGGAAAAGACTACCCTCCAACTTCGCAAAGTTAATTTAGAAGGACAGGGGAAGAGTTTAACTGCAGTTTAACATGAAAAATGCATATATAATAGAAGGGAGCGCAATGAAGGATTCATGAAATATACAGCCTAAAATTCTTACAGAAAAAGTTTGCCAATTCCTGTTCTAGTACATTTAATACATCTGATCATTTCCTTCTAATTTATAAAACAATTCATTTTTTAAAAGAATTTATTTTAGACATAATGCAAAGCAACTTTATTATCTCAACTTTCATTAGCATCTAAAACAACATGAGACATGCATTATTAACCACATTTTAAGATAAATAAATTGAGGTTTGGAGAAGTGAAGTTACATGGTTAAAGGCTGAACCAGGATTCCTGCTTGGGTCAGAATGATTCTAAAACCTATGGCTTTTTACCACTATTCTGAAAATCTTGTCCTCTCGGTTTCTGTGACACCTTTGTCCTCTGGTTCCTGCTCACTGCTTTGACCAGTCATCTGTCTTCTTTTTCAGGCTTATCCACCTCTGTCCTCTCCTTCAGTACTGGTTCCAGAAAGCTCTGTACTCCACTCTCTTCTCTCTTCCCATGCTACACATTGTGCTTGAGCAATGGCATCCGTTCCCACAGAATCCAGCTTCATAAACATATTAGTGGGATGCCCAGAACGTGAACAACTTTCCAGGGAGAAATGCTTCTCTCAGCGTTTAGCAGAGTTTCCTTTCATGGGTGGCACGTGGATGGCTGCTCATGCTGGCAGTGGCTTCAATCTCTCAGCAAGTCCTGCCCAGGAAGGTCTAGCATCTGGCTGCAGGATGGAAAGATGCTTGGCACTTACTGCCTTTTTCTTGGCCTTTAGGGTTCTAGTTAATAGAACCCTAAAAGACCAAAAGCATCACTCTTTACCATCTTGCTAGATTTTCTTTTAAAAAATCTGTTTTACTTGTGAGACTTTGCTTTGTTCCCTGCTAGATCTCCAGAGTCCAGACAGTGCCTGCCACAGAGTAGACACTCACACTGAATAAATAAGGAGACTTCAATTGTTAATGTCAACTTTTCTTTTTTTAAAAGAAATTCATAGAAGAGGACTAAATGGCAAATGAATGGGAAAGTTCAATCTCACTGGTGTTCAGGGAAATACAAATTGAAAAATAATTACTTACAATTTCGTCTTCATCAGGTTGGCTAAAATTAAAAAGTCTGACAATATAAAAATTTGTATGGGAAGTAAGAATTCTCATATACTGCTCATAGGATGGTAACTTGGTGCACTTTAAGGAATAATTTAGTAATATATAATAATAACATAGTTAGTCTATAACTCGGGACTTCAAATGTATACTTTCAAGAAATTCTCCACATATGCCTAAGAAATTATGAAGGAAAGTGTTCAATAAAGCATTGTTTATAAGAGCAAAACGTGAGGATTCCCAGGCAAGATGGTCGAACAGAAACAGCTCCAGTCTGTAGCATCCAGTGAGACCAACACAGAAGGCAGGTGATTTCTGCATTTCCAACTGAGGTACCTGGTGCATCTCACTGGGACAGGTTAGACAATGGGTGCAGCCTATGGAGGGCGAGGTGAAGCCGGGTGGTGTTTCGCCTCACCCGGGAAGTGCAAGGGGTTGGAGAATTCCCTCCCCTAGCCAAGAGGAGCTGTGAGGGACTTGCTGTGAGGGACAGAGATACCTGGCCCAGATACTACACTTTTCCCACAGTCTTCACAACCCACAGACCAGGAGATTCCCTCGGGTGCCTACACCACAAGGGCCCAGGGTTTTAAGCACAAAACTGGGCGGCTGTTTGGGCAGATACTGAGCTAGCTGCAGAATTTTTTTTTTTTTTCTACCCCAGTGGCACCTGGAACACCAGCGAGACAGAACCATTCACTCCCCTGGAAAGGGGGCTGAAGCCAGGGAGCTAAGTGGCCTAGCTCAGCGGATCCCACCCCCACAGAGCCCAGCAAGCTAAGATCCACTGGCTGGAAATTCTCACTGACAGCACGGCAGTCTGAAGTCGACCTGGGATGCTCCAGCATGGTGGAGGAAGGAGCGTCCACCATTACTGAGGCGTGAGTAGGCAGTTTTCCCCACATGGTGTAAACAAAGCCACCAGGAAGTTCAGACTGAGTGGAGCCCACCGCAGCACTGCAAAGCGGCTGTAGCCAGACTGCCTCTCTAGATTTCTCCTCTCTGGGCAGGGCATCTCTGAAAGAAAGGCGGTAGCCTCAGTCTGGGGCTTATACATAAAACTCCCATTTCCCTGGGGCAGAGCACCTCGGGGAAGGGACGGCTGTGGGTGCAGCTTCAGCAGACTTAAACATTCCTCTCCGCCAGCTCTGAAGACAGCAGTGGATCTCCCAGCCCAGTGCTCAAACTCTGCTAAGGGACAGACTGCCTCCTCAAGTGGGTCCCTGACCCCTGTGCCTCCTGACACGGAGACACCTCCCAGCAGGGGTCAACAGACATCTCACACAGGAGAGCTCCCGTCAACATCTGGTGGGTACCCCTCTAGGACAAAGCTTCCAGAGGAAGGAGCAGGCAGCAATCTTTGCTGTTCTGCAGCCTTCACTGGTGATAACCAGGCAATCAGAGTCTAGAGTGGACTCCCAGCAAACTCCAGCAGACCTGCAGAAAAGGGGCCTGACTGTTAGAAGGAAAACTAACAAACAGAAAGCGATAGCATCAACATCAACAGAAAGGAAGACCACAAAAAAACTCCATCAGAAGGTCACCAACAACAAAGACCAAAGGTAAATAAATACATGAAGATGAGGAAAAACCAGTGCCAAAAGGCTGAAAATTCCAAAAACTAGAATGTTGCTTCTCATCCTAAGGATCGCAACTCCTCGCCAGCAAGGGAACAAAACTGGACAGAGAATGAGTTTGACAAATTGAGAGAAGTAGGCTTCAGAAGGTGGGTAATAACAAACTCCTCCAAGCTAAAGGAGCAAGCTCTAACCCAATGCAAGGAAACTAAGAACGTTGATAAAAGGTTAGAGAAATTGCTAATGAGAATAACAAGTTTAGAGAAGAACATAAATGACCATGACCTGATGGAGCTGAAAAACACAGCACAAGAACTTCATGAAGCATACACAGGTATCAATAGCCAAACTGATCAAGTGGAAGAAAGGATATGAGAGATTGAAGATCAACTTAATGAAATAAAGCGTGAAGACAAGATTAGAGAAAAAAAGAATGAAAAGGAATGAACAAAGCCTCCAAGAAACATGGGACTATCTGAAAAGACCAAACCTACGTTTGTTTGGTGTACCTGAAAGTGACAGAGAGAATGGAACCAGGTTGGAAAACACACTTCAGGATACTGTCCAGAAGAACTTCCCCAACATAGCAAGACAGGCCAACATTCGAATTCGGGAAATACAGAGAACACCACAAAGCTATTCCTCGAGAAGAGAAACCCCAAAACACGTAATTGTCAGATTTACCATGGTTGAAATGAAGGAAAAAATATTAAGGACAGCCAGAGAGAAAAGTCGAGTTACCCACAAAGGGAAGCCCACCAGACTAACAGGAGATCTCTCTGCAGAAACTCTACAAGCCAGAAGAGAGTGGGGGTAAATATTTAACATTCTTAAAGAAAAGAATTTTCAACCCAGAACTTCATATCGAGCCAAACTAAGCTTCATAAGTGAAGGAGAAATAAAATCCTTTACAGACAAGCAAATGCTGAGGGATTTTGTCACCACCAGGCCTGCCTTACAAGAGCTCCTGAAGGAAGCACTAAATATGGAAAGGAAAAACCAGTACCAGACACAGCAAAAACACACTAAAATGTAAAGACCATCCACACTATGAAGAAACTGCATCAACTAATGGGCAAAATAACCAGCTAGCATCATAAGGACAGGATCAAATTCACACATAACAATATTAACCTTAAATGTAAATGGGCTAAATGCCCCAATCAAAAGACAGAGACTGGAAATTGGATAGAGTCAAGACCCATTGGTGTGCTATATTCAGGAGACCCATCTCACGTGCAAAGACACCTATATGCTCAAAATAAAGGGATGGAAGAAGATTTACAAAGCAAATGGAAAGCAAAAAAAAGCAGGGTTTGCAATACCAGTCTTTGATAAAACAGACTTTAAACCAACATACAACAAAAAAGACAAAGGGCATTACATAATGGTAAAGGGATCAATGCAACAAGAAGAGCTCACTATCCTAAATATATATGCACTCAATACAAGAGCACCCAGATTCATAAAGGAATTTCTTAGAGACATACAAAGAGACTTAGACTCCCACACAATAATAGTGGGAGAATTTAACACCCCACTGTCAATATTAGACAAATCAATGAGACAGAAAATTAACAAGGATATTCAGGACATGAACTCAGCTCTGAACCAAGTGGACCTAATAGACATCTACAGAACTTTCCACCCCAAATCAACAGAATATACATTCTACTCAGCACCATATGGCACTTATTCTAAAATTGACCACATAATTGGAAGTAAAAGACTCCTTAGCAAATGTAAAAGAATGGAAATCATAACAAACAGTCTCTCAGACTACAGTGGAATCAAACTAGAACTCAGGATTAAGAAACTCACTCAAAACTGCACAATTACATGGAAACTGAACAACCTGCTCCTGAATGACTACTGGGTAAATAACAAAATTAAGACAGAATAAATAAGTCCTTTGAAACCGATGAGAACAAAAATGCAACGTACCAGAATCTCTGGGACACAGCTAAAGCAGTGTTTAGAGGGAAATTTATAGCACTAAATGCTCACAGGAGAAAGCAGGAAAGATCTAAAATTGACACCCTAACATCACAATTAAAAGAACTAGTGCAGCAAGAGCAAATAAATTCAAAACCTAGCAGAAGATGAGAAATAACTAAGATCAGAGCAGAACTGAAGGAGACAGAGATCGAAAAACTCTTAAAAAAATCAGTGAGTCCAGGAGCTGGTGTTTTGAAAAGATTACAAAATAGACCGCTAGCCAGATTAATAAAGACGAAAGGAGAGAAGAATCAAATAGACACAATAAAAAAATGATAAACGGGAGATCACCACTGATTCCACACAAACTACCATCAGAGAATACTATAAACACCTCTACGTGAATAAACTAGAAAAACTACAAGAAATGGATAAATTCCTGGACACATACACCCTCCCAAGACTAAACCAGGAAGAAGTCAAATCCCTGAATAGACCAATAACAAGTTCTGAAATTGAGGCAGTAATTAATAGCCTACCAACCATAAAAAGCTCAGGTCCAGAGAGATTCACAGCCTTATTCTACCAGAGGTACAAAGTGGAGCTGTTACCATTCCTTCTGAAACTATTCCAAACAACAGACAAAGAGGGACTCCTCTCTAACTCATTTTATGAGGCCAGCATCATCCTGATACCAAAATCTGGCAGAGACACAACAAAAAAAGAAAATTTCAGGCCAACATACCCTGATTAAGATTGATGCAAAAATCCTCAATAAAATACTGGCAAACCGAATCCAGCAGCACATCAAAAAGCTTACCCACCACGATCAAGTTGCCTTCATCCCTGGGATGCAAGGCTGGTTCAACACACACAAATCAGTAAACATAATCCATCACATAAACAGAACCAACGACAAAAAACCACGATTATCTCAATAGATGCAGAAAAGGCCTTCAATAAAGGCCTTCAAAACACCCCTTCATGCTAAAAACACTCAATAAACTAGGTATTGATGGAACATATCTGAAATAATAAAAGCTATTTATGACAAAACCACAGCCAATATCATATTGAACGGGCAAAAGCTGTAAGCATTTCCTTTGAAAACTGGCACAAGACAAGGATGCCCTCTCTCAACACTCCTATTCAACATAGCACTGGAAGTTCTGGCCAGAGCAATCAGGAAAGAGAAAGAAATAAAGGGTATTCAAATATGAAGAGAGGAAGTAAAATTATCTCTGTTTGCAGATGACATGATTGTATATTTAGAAAACCTCATCGTCTCAGCCCCAAATCTCCTTAAGCTGATAAGCAACTTCAGCAAAGTCTCAGGATACAAAATCATTGTGCAAAAATTCCAAGCATTCCTACAAACCAATAATAGAGAGTCAAATCATGAGCAAACTCCCATTCATAATTGCTACAGATAGAATAAAATACCTAGGAATACAACTTACAAGGGATGTGAAGGACCTCTTCAAGGAGAATTACAAACCACTGCTCAAAGAAATAAGAGAGTACACAAACAAATGGAAAAACATTCCATGCTCATGGATAGGAAGAATCAATATTGTGAAAATGGCCATACTCCTCAAAGTAATTTACGGATTCAATGCTATTCCCATGAAGCTACCATTGACTTTCTTCACAGAATTAGAAAAAAACTACTTTAAATTTCATACGGAACCAAAAAGGAGCCTGTATAGCCAAGACAATCCTAAGCAAAAAGAACCAAGCTGAAGGCATCATGCTACCTGACTTCAAACTATACTACAGTAACCAAAACAGCATGGTACTGGTACCAAAACAGATATATAGACCAATGGAACAGAACAGAGGCTTCAGAAATAACACCACACATCTACAACCATCTGATCTTTGACAAACCTGACAAAAACAGCAATAGGAAAAAGATTCCCTATTTAATAAATGGTGCTGGGAAAACTGGCTAGCCATACACAAAAAAACTGAAACTGGACCCCTTCCTTACGCCTGATACAAAAAATTAATCCAAGATGGATTGGATTAAAGACTTAAGTGTAAGACCTAAAAACCATAAAAACCCTAGAAGAAAACCTAGGCAATATCATTCAGGACAGGCATGGGCAAAGACTTCATGACTAAAACACCAAAAGCAATTGCAACAAAAGCCAAAATTGACAAATGGGATCTAATTAAACTAAAGAGCTGCTGCACAGCAAAAGAAAGTATCATCAGAGTGAACAGGCACCCTACAGAAGGGGAGAAAATTTTTGCATTCTATCTGTCTGACAAAGGGCTAATATTAAGTATCTACAAGGAACTTAAACAAATTTACAAGAAAAAAGCAAAAAACCCCATCAAAAGGTGGGCAAAGGATATAAACAGACACTTTTCAAAAGAAGACATTTATGTGGCCAACAAACATATGAAAAAAAGCTCATCATCACTGTTCATTAGAGAAGTGGAAATCAAAACCACAATGAGATATCATTTTACACCAGTTAGAATGGTGATCATTAAAGCGTCAGGAAACAACAGATGTTGGAGAGGATGTGGAGAAATAGGAACGCTTTTACACTGTTGGTGGGAGTGTAAATTAGTTTAACCATTTTGGAAGACAGTGTGGCAAGTCCTCATGGATCTTGAACTAGAAATACCATTTGACCCAGCAATGCCATTACTGGGTATATACCCAAAGGATTATAAAGCATTCTACTATAAAGACACATGCACACGTATGTTTATTGCAGCCCTATTCACAGTAGCAAAGACTTGGAACCAACCGAAATGCCCATCAATGATAGACTGGATAAAGAAAATGTGGGACATATACGCTATGGAATACTATGCAGCCATAAAAAAGAATGAGCTCATGTCCTTTGCAGGGACATGGATGAAGCTGGAAACCATCATTCTCAGCAAACTGACACAGGAACAGAAAACCAAACACCACATGTTCTCACTCCTAAGTGGGAGTTGAACAGTGAGAATACATGGACACAGGGAGGGGAACATCACACACTGGGGCCCGTCAGCAGGTGGGGAGTACGGGGAGGGGTAGCATTAGGACAAATACCTAATGTAGATGATAGGTTGATGGGTGCAGCAAACCACCATGGCACATGTCTACCTATGTAACAAACCTGCACGTTCTGCACATGTATCCCAGAACTTAATTTAAAAAAAGAGGAGCAAAAACATGATAACCTAAACATCCATCAATAGGGAAATAAATTAAGGTATATTCATTCAAAGGAATGCAGCATAGCACTTTCAAAGAATGAAATAATTTTATACATGTACGTATCAATATGGAAAAAAACTCAAAAAAATTTATTGCAAAGCACGTTACAAAATGTGTGTGCCATATAATGATATACATGTAAATTTTAAGAACAAAAGACGATTTATGTCTTGTTTATATGAAAGTGCACATGCAGGAGAAACATTAACACTTTCAAAGGAAGAATGCACACCAACTTCAAGATAATAGTTTCCCTGACAGAAAGGAGTAGAGAGGGTACTTCAATTATATACATGTATGTTTCATTTTTTAAAAGATCAGAAGTAGAAAACAACTTTGTTCTGCAAATTTAGACAACTATAACAGCAAGGCATATAAATCACCACAAAATGAGCTTCTGAATCTCTGTTTGTCTCCATGCTTTGAACAACTGAAGTTCCACATTAAAACTGATTTGACAAGAGCAAATAATGGTAAGAGTAAAAACACAAATGAACAAAAAGCACTGTCTATATTTTTGGTTCATGAAAGTTAAGAATAAAACCTCAAAAATCTGTATCCGTCTGTGGTCTTACTTTCATCATCATTCGCTATTATTTACGAAGTAATATTATCTAAGGCAATATATACTATGCCTGATATTATGCTGGTATTCTGGGAGTGGATTCATAGGGTTTTGTGTTATTTTCGAATAATCAGTACTGTTTCTGTTGATACTATATGAGGGTATCATATGAACCTAACAGTAAATGAAAATATCTAGGGCAAGAAAAAAAGAAAAAAGACCCATATGGTCACTATACAACCCTGAGTCTAATTTTGAAACTCATCTATTCTTCCTAAAGCCCACAGTGAACTGAAAGAATAATGAATTTGTTACTTTCAACTGGAATAAAAGTTAACTTTTTAAAAAGATGTTTCTAAAGCTTCATATAATATTGTAATTCAAATAATAGTTTTAGACCCATAGAGTGATAGAGCAACATAAGTCAAATATGACAAAGACAGGTAGGAAGCTTAAAAAATAAAAGGAACTGAAAAGTTTTCAGAAATAACTTAAAATTTAAACTGAAAACATCAATGTGAACCAGTGACCTTAGGAGTATATTTTTTACCATGTCCTCAAAGGGACCCAACCAGCCTCTGATATCATCCTCCCTAAAAATAGTACTCCCCCATATGCCCATATACCCAGCTTTTGGGGTCAAATACTATTCTTACTGAAAGAAACTGATGCTGCCACAGCAGTAGCTGATTGTGTCTTGGAGTGACAAAAAAAAAAAAAAAATCAGTAAAAACATGGGATTACCAAGAAGCAAAGATGCTTTCCAAAATGTTAACACTAGTGCTAAAAAGGACACAGATATAAACTTAACAGACCCCTCTGAGGGCCACCTTATGAGAATTTGAGCATTGCTCATCACCACCATACCCAGCAGAAAATCAGCTGAGCCCCAGAAAAGGCATAAATGCATAGGTCCATAATATTTGTGTACTAAGAGACAGCACACAAGAGATTCTAATAACGGTTACAGAAAATATGTTCCAGTGATCTACCCAAATTTCATGAGTCCTCCACTCAAGTTTTTGTCAGCAACGAAGGATATAATTAGATATTTTTCCTTTCTTGTGTGAAACAAGTAGTATTAGAAAATTGTGGCTGATACCCATTTTTTAAAAAGAAGTAAAAATCTTCAGGTACCTATTGCAGAAGAGAAATGTTACATATGGAACATGTAACTGTCACTTAATGTTTTAATTTTTGCTATCAAGGACACTTGTGTATGAAGAACACATCCCACCTTAAAAATGGGGAAGAGGTTATGACTCTACCTCCCCATGGCCAGTCTTCAGTCCTACAGGAGATTATAAAAGGACAGGCAATCTAAAATTTACACAAATATACTTTACAAAAACCTTGTTTTTGAAAAATATTTTATTTATTTAAAGTTTCTACATACTTATTTGAAAGATTTCACATCAAAATTTTTTTGTATCTTATTCCTTTCTCAAAAAAATCTAAATTGTTTGTCTGCTTTTGTTTATTTTTCTAAAGGAGAGCTAAACAGGAAAAAGCTTCTCCCCCTCTTTACTGAGTGCCATTTGCTATAGTCCAAGGCACTGGGGATGTATTGCATCTACTCTAGTGTTTTACTGCTAACAAAGGCACCCAGGATCAAGCAAGAGGAGGGAATGTCTCTCCTGACATCATTCTTAAAGTTTTGACATGTCTAGTTTTTCCAACTAGCTGTACATTACTGTCATTCATAAATTTCACAAATCCTTCTTGAATCCACATAAAAAATCTGTGCCTACACCATTACTTGAAATTAAGTCCCATAATTACCTTCTTTTTACTTGTCCTAAATGAATCCTAAACTTATCAAAGTTTGCCTCTTTTTCTAGAATTTTAGAACTTCTTGAATAAGCCTATGCTCAACTTAACCAGTGTCCTTTTAGATTGAAGGCCATTCACCCTTTTGGTCTACACTCCTTTAGCAGAACTGCCATTTTTCCTCTCAGTCTAGCGGACCTTCTCTGGTTAGTCCCTAGTTCCATTAGGTCTTTTCTAAGATGCAACTGCCAAAACTGCACACAGGACACACGATGAGGAAATACCACAGATTTACATACAGGCAGGATAACCACCTGGTTTGTCTTCAATAACTCTCAATGATGCTCAATGCTATGTTGGGATTTTTTTGTCATTATTAGAGTACTAAGCTGCTGTTTTCTATATCTGTAATAAATAACTACTAGTTCTCTTTTCTGAGTCACAGAAATTTTTTAGATCTTCCTACATTTGTAAATGAACTAGAACAATGACTCTCAATAATGTTCAAATAGGGCAGAGCCACAAATCTAGGAAGATCTAAAAAATTTGTGTTATTGAACAACAACAAAAAATTGTTGACTGGTTTTAAAATAGGGAAGGGAAATATTCAGAAGGAATCTAAAATAATCTTAAATCATTTGAAAGTGTGACTCAGAAAAGAGACCTAGCCACTGGATTAACGCATGCAAAGATGAGACAGAGTCACCTATATACTCTCAAGTCTTTTTTGACCTGCACTAAAATTCAGTAGCCAGTAGCCCAAGTGGCTATTTAAATTTAATTACAATTAAATAAAATTGCAACTTCAATGACATAAAAGAAAAATTCAGTTCCTCAGTTGCATTAGCCACATTTCATGTGCTTTGTGGCCAGAGGGAGCTAGTGGCTACCACATTGGGCAGCACAGACTTGGACGATTTCCATCACTGCGGAAAGTTCTTTTGAACAGGAGTGGTCTAGAGAATTCTCATATAAGGAGTCACAGAGTGGCTACATTAAAACAATAGGTTATACACTTTGGGAAATAATTACTGCCTTCCTCAATATTCACATAATACCACCTGCTACTAGTAAGTTTTTTATATTCCTTTTGTCAATATGGTCTAAACTAGCTTAAATACTGACTACTTTAATTATAATCTAAGTCAAAATATCACTCCTTTTCATTTTATGTGAGCAGCAGAATATATGACTGGAACCCATAATGAAAATACCTGAATAATAGTAATAATGATAATAATCAATTCAACATGGGAAATATCTTAAAGAAACTTACCCTCCTTCACTTTCTGCTTCCTCTGAACTATTACTTGTTGCTGAACTTTGAATTGTGGGGAGTCTTCTTTTTCTCGCTCTGTGCTGAGGGCTTATCTTATGAACAGTTATTTTCCCTCCAAGTTCATCTTGTATATATTCCTCCAGCTTTGGAATAGCTTCTTTAAGAAATCTGATTTCCTCTTTGAGTTCTTCCATATTTGTCAGTAATTCATTTAACTTCTCCAGTATCTGAAGCTGCCTTTCTTGAAAGATCACTGTTGTTCCTTCGTCATTATGTATTTCATCTTGCAAAGTTATTGAATTAAATGTATTACCCAGAGAAAGAAATTCAGGTAACTTCATTGCTATCCCTGGTTTACGGACCTTGTGGTACCACAAGAGCAGCAAGCTGATTCCAGCAGTGCCCACCATGATGCCAAGCATCAGCTCTTTGTTTGTGGAATAAGGCATTTCTTGGTTTTTGTTTCTAAAATTAAAAACATAAATGTAAATGAATGTTGTTTATGTCTTTGTCCAAGATAAAAATATAGGTGCTTTTTCAATCAACAAAAGCCTAGTTTCCATCACAGGATTTATAAAAAGTAGGACAATAGCCCAAAGGATGGGAAAGGACAAATGGAAGTATACTGTTGTAAGAGTCTTAGATTACAATGAAGAATTATCATATTAAGTTAAAGATGCATAGCTGTAAACCCTAGAATAACCACTAAAAAACAAAACAAAACAAAATCTCAGGTGATACATAATAAGCCAATAATAGAGATAAAAATGGAACACTAGAGATACTCACTTGGTCCAAAAGAAGGCAGGAAAAGGAGAAAAAAGAACAGATGGGCAAATAGAAAACAAATAGAAGAGAAATTATGCCATTATTAAGTGGGAAAATGGTGCCAAAAGATCAAGAAATAACAGTTTTTGTTTGCCAACAGAAAAGACCCCATAAAAAGAAAAGAAAAACTGATGAAGTAAACATACAGAAAACTGCATAGCAATAAACTTGAGAAGGCAAAGGAGGTGGGCTCTATTGCACAAGCACAGGAGTTGACCTTTGATGGGAACATAAACCATTCATTCATAGTCATAAAAGGCAGATTATGTGAACAGAGATTTAGGTAAGTGGGTAGATGCAGTGGTGGGAGGTTATGCAAGCTCTCTTTGATTGCTTCACTGTTGTAAGTGAGATAGGAAGCAAAGAAAACAGCTGGGGGTGAGAATTGGGGAAAAAATATCAGTAAGATGAAAATTCTGAATTAGGTTGTATACCCGAAATTCACCATCCTCTGCTTTATATCCTATGATTCCACATATTCTACCAAGCATTGTTTCTTACACTTTAAATGGCCAACTAAATGTAATGTTTCAAATGCGTCCTTGGTGGTCTAATGGTTAGGATTTCTGGGCTCGCAAATGCCCTATGGAAGAGGGTCTGAGAGAAGCAGCAGCCATAATCTATTTCTGAAAAGCCTGCTTAAAAGAAGAATGTCTTTGGATTCCTATTTCACTAGATTACATGCCTGGAACACAGAAAGTATCCTGTTTGGATGCTCTACACTTCATTACAGGCCTAAGTGTCAATGAGAAGGACTGACTTTAAAATAATCTTCCAGAAATTACCTCAGGTATTAGTGAATATTATATCCAAGAGATTTAAGAATCCCTTCTTTTAAACCCAAGATTCCAGAGAAAGCCTTGGTACTTAATCTGGCCTGCTTTACCTCACAGAAATTTGCCTGGAATTAACTTAAAAAAAATTTTTTTTTACCTAATTGGTATAACTGGGAACTATAAGTCTAACCATCTACCCACTTGCAGCTCATCCAGGAGACATAACAGCAGCAGATTCCCATCAATTTGTAACTTCAGCTGATATTGTAGCTAATTATTGCTAGACGTGTAAATGTATTTCTACAAAAAAATTATATCATGAAACTAAATTATCTTGAAAGCTTATTGCAAAAAGATAAGAAAAGTCACTCTATGCCCATTAATTACAACTGCATTCCAGCTAATACTCACACATCAAGTTTAATCATCTTTATTTTTGTCAATAAAATTATTAATGCAGGATGTCCATTCGCTGATATAGAGGTTTATTAAAGGGAATCTTCCTATTCTGATTGCTTTCTTTTGCCCATACCTTGGACTTTCACATTATGAAATATAGCCTAGTTTGAAAATATTTGCATTTAATAAGCAAATAAGTAGAAGTAAAAATCTATCTAGGAAGAGAACTTATTCTTGAGACAGGACCAGGTTTCAGCAGGTGGGAGTCATATTTTGCTTGGCCCTTTCTTTAGGAACTGCACCAATTCCAAATCATCTCTTCCATGCAGGTCCTATTATTATTTTGCAGATAAGTGAACTGAGGCACACAGGTGTCAAGTCACTTACCCAGTGATCACCCAACTAGGAAGTGAAAACTGTCACTTTTGACACCCTGTTCCTAACTCTTGGATGCACCCACAACATGTGGGAGATTTGGAAAGCATCAACAAGGAGGTGAAGGAGAGTACTGACTGAGCAGAGATGCTCTGAGCTGAAATATTATTTCAGAACCACAAAAATTAACTAGAAAAAAATAGAATCAATGGAGCTGATATGTTTTAAACAAACACAATTAAAGACTAATAGTTCAAGCTATGTTTGAGTTTTATAACAGCATAAAACAAATGTGCTTCAACACAGATAATTTGAAAAATGACACATTAAAAATAGTGTACAAAATACATCAGAATACTTGTTTGCCTTCAGAATAATTTCAAAGGTTGTATGAAGTCATTTACCTAGCTTTTTTTTGAGAGTCTCGCTCTGTCACCTAGGCTGGAGTGCAGTGGTACAATCATTGCTCACTGTAGCCTCGACCGCTTGGGCTCAAGTCATCCTCCCACCTCAGCCTCCGCAGTAGCTAGGACCACAAGCGTGGGCAACCACGCCCGGCTAATTTTTACATTATTTGTACAGAGTGAGTCTCCTTATGTTGCTAGGCTGGTCTCGAACTCCTGGGCCCAAGCAATCCTGCCACCACCTCTCAAAGTGCTAGGATAAGCAGCATGGGCCACCGCCTCCAGCCTTGTTAGCTTTCATACTTCTAATTATGTTAATAGTATACACTTGTAGTATAAAAAAATAGTAATTAAAAACTTTACCAAAAGGATTTTAGAACTCTAATATTTTAATAATCAGATACAAAGTATTATGTTGTTTCAGTTTGTAAGGTGCTAGTAAATAACAACGGAAAATGACATTTTAATATAGATTATGGCACTTAATGTGTATTATTGTGTAATATTAAAGGTTAACAGAGATGAGAATCAAGTATTCTAAAATGACATCAAAATGTTGACTCTAAAGAAAATTAGAATATGAAATGTTTTCTGAAGAAATGTCTGAAGAAACATGTCATTTCCATGTTCTACTTTTATTTAACATTTTTAGATGTAGAAATTATGCTTTACTAAATTATAATGTTTTCACCATAAATCTAGCATGTATATTCATTTACTTCATCAGCAGACCCTTAGAGGAGAAAAATATAAAATGCCTAACTAATAAACTCAGGGAAGGTATGAAAAATTTTGCAAGGATAAAGAGACATTACAAAAAAGCCCGAGGTTTAAGTTTCCTAAGAGAATTGTACTGAGACCTTGAGCTAGTGATCAGATTTCCTACAGCGTCCTGGAAAACCTGGTACTTTCGAAGTGAATTCTATTGTTCATTTCATCAGGTTTTCATGGTTTTTCTGTATTTATAATTTATTTTAAATTTAGGGCTCCCAGGTGTTTGGCTTATTCCCCTATGTTGGCAGCACTGATAATCTGGCCTTCGTTTTTGTGTGAAATAGGCACACACCGAGTCTGAGAGCAAAAAAACCCCACACAAACAAAATCAAAATGTTTGCGCAAGGCTGAAAGGTTAAGATCCAAGGGGCCGAGGCGAGAGCCCAGCAAGTGTCTCTGCTGAGATTCTTTGGGGTTTGCAGGGACCAGCCGGGCCGAGGCAGCAAACTGCCTGCTCCCCACGCACCCCAGAAGGGGCAGCGTGCGAGGAAACACCGGCGACCTCCGGGGCTAGGGCTTCCGTGGCGCAGGGTCAACGAGGGATGAACCCGGGAAGCCACTATGGGCCGCTGCGCCAGCCCCGGGAACGCACAGCAGCGCTGACTGGCAGGCTCTAGCTTCTGCAGGGACACACAGACGCGGAAGTGCAGTCGTCCCCACCGCAAGTACTTCCGCTTCCCTCCGCAAGTCCCCGGCCCGGTCCGGCCCCCAGCGGCTGAGCCGCCCCCTCCCAGACTGCGCACGCACCTGTGTTCACTGCGCCGGCCTTTCAGCTGTCGAAGAGCGAAGACCAGGACCTGCTGGCGGGCTGCGGCGGGCGGACAGTAGCCCCGGAGCCCGCGGGTCCTAAAGTCCCGCGCCGCGGCCGTCGCGTCCTGACCCAGATAGCGGAGGCGCCGAGGGAGGAGCCCGCGGCCGCTCGGCCCGCCGCTCCCGCCCCCTCTCGCGGTGGGTTCAACTCTACCGCGACAGGCGCTGGGTGCACCTTTTGCAAAATAAAATTGCACGCCGCGGGGCGCCTGGCTCGCGCCGGACTTTGTGTCTCGGCCGTCGCCTCCCTTCGAAGCCGGTCGGCCCCTTTTGCCCCGCCTGGACTCTGGGCCTCCGCGCTAGCCCCAGCGCGTTCCCTCTCGCGTTGCTGCCACTCCGCACGCCCACCCCCAGCTCGCTTCGTTCCGGCTCACAAACCCACTCCCTCTCCTCTAGATAACCCTTTTTTTCTGCCCTTTCTAGGCACAACCTTGCACTTTACTCCTCACGACTGAGTTAAAGGCAGACGCCTTGCACTAAGTACTGATATCCGCAGCCCCGTGTTCATAGCTTTAACTCACATTTTCTTTTAATGAGCAATTTTGCCAGCCTCTTCCTTCTCCCCGCCATTTCGAGTTGCCTTTAGATGAAAGCCGCTATTTTTTCAGATGCCTGACATTTAAGGTTTTACCCAGCTTTTTGTGGTTTGTATAATGAAACTAATTCTGCTAAATACTCTCTTAAAAACTGCGCCGGGCGCGATGGGTCACGCCTGTAATCCCAGGGCTTTGGGAGGCTGAGGGAGGCGGATCACCTGAGGTCAGGAGTTCGAGACCAGCATGGCCAACATGGCGAAACCCCTGCCTCTACTAAAAATACAAAAAAATAGCCGGGCGTGGTGGTGGACGCCTGTAATCCCAGCTACTCGGGAGGATGAGGCAGGAGAATCGTTTGAACCCGGAGGCAGAGGTTGCAGTGAGGCGAGATTGCGCCACCACACTCCAGCCTGAGTGATAGAGCGTCTCAAACAACAACAACAAAAAAACAGTACATACACCGCTTCTGTATTGTCCTCACCTTGAGTATTACTGCCTTAAGCTTAGGTTTGCATAACATTAATCTCTAAACTTCCCACCAATATATTGAGTAGAATTAAAAATGGGTACACTCTTTCTTAAAACAGCAACAACAGACATCACCCATAAAGCTATGAAGAATCCAGAAGGCTTGTTTTGCAATCCATATACTACTGTTTACGGATAGGGATTCAGGGATTCTATAGGCTCTTTAAGATGTTTTTTTTTGAGCTTCAAGCAAGCCGCATTGAAGAATAAGTAAGCCTGGCCATGGTCATTTTATTGAAAGTAATTTGTAGCCGGGCGCAGTGGCTCACGACTGTAAGTCCAGCACTTTTGAGAGGCCGAGGCGGACGGATCACTTGAGGCCAGGAGTTCGTGACCAGCCTGGCCAGTATGATGAAACACCATCTCTACTAAAAATACAAAAATTAGCCGGGTGTGGTGGCGCACTTCTGTAGTCCCAGCTGCTCGGAAGGTTAAAGCATGAGAATCGCTTAAACCTCAGAGGCAGAAGTTGCAGTGAGCCGAGATCGGGCCACTGCTCACCAGTCTGGGACAGAATGAGACTCTGTCTCAAAAAACAACAACAACAAAATCCTAAGTTGTATTTGGAAGAAGAGCAGACTAATCTTTAACCTCTCAGATTTGAAACTAGTAAAATATTACCTTCTACAAACTCACTTTCACTCCTGTTTATTATGGTTTGCAGCAATCTTGCAATATAATACTAGCTTTATTTAACTAGAATACAATATGATATAAACCGATCATGCAGAAAAAATTTTCTCTTTTAACAAGATTTAGATACCAAAGAAACATGACTGTCTCTTCACTAATACTTGAAAGGAGCTTTTTAGTATTTAAAACAAAATTTAAGCTTTTCCAGGAGCCCATTGAGTTGTTCACTGCTGCATCGCCAGCACATAGCACAGAAGAGGCTTTCAATAAAAATGTGACGTATGGGCTGTGAACAAGGCCTTACCAGTCTATTCCAAGAGGAAGATGGCAGCTGATACTGACTTTATCTTCAAGTTCAGGACATAGACTATGTCACACTTGCTCCTTTCCAATACCTTTGTTTCTATTCCTTGATCAGCAAAAATTATCTGAAAGGTAGAAACTCAGGGGCAGTGACAACCATTGACCTTGGCAAAGCTATAACTAAATAGCAAAGACATGCACTCTTTGCCAGGTACTGTTGCAGGGGTGACATAAGAAAGAAGAAATGATTCCCCTCACCACTACTAGAAATGTTCAGTCTAAGAGGAATATCTGAAGGAAAAACCAGAACATACTAAGAATCTGAGTTGCTGCTATTCATCACAACCAGTACAGCATTACAATCACTTGGGAGGAGTGGGTACAGACCCTTCACGATTTGCCCCAACCTACTTTTCCAGCTTTCCACTACTTCCACCAGACATCATTCTACACTTCAGCACTAGCTGAGCTACTGATCGTCTCTCCACAAGCTATATCCTTTTTATCCTGTTCCTTGTGCCTGGAATGTCCTGCTGCTTGCCACCCGTCCAAAACCAATTCAACCACTTCAACCTCTTTCCCTTGAGAAGCTACACTCTCTCTCCTTCCCCGTAAGAAGTATTCATCCATGCCCCATCAAAACTTATGGAAGGATCGGGACTTTCAATGAATACAAAATGCCTCCCTGATAGCTTAGAGCAAACCTCTGTGATGTACACTATATAATTACTGCTTGCCAGTGACTGTGTGTTTGTGAGGCTGTGAACATCTTCAAGGATGGTAGCATTTATCTTTGTATCTTGGGAACCTGGCATGGTGCACACCCGCTGTATTAGATAACTATTTGAAAAAAATTATTTGAAAGTAATATGTACATATGAGGGAAAAGCATGAGGAAATGTATAGCCCTTCATTATAGTAATGTGAGATGGGTGTGTCAATTTTTTTTTTTTTTTTTTAGATTTTATTTGAGTGGTTTTATTTCCAGGAAGCAATTGAATGACAAAGTTAGTTTTAACCCTGTAACACTTACCAATATGCTATATAGTTAACTATTCAGTTTTCTAGTTCCTTGTTGTTAAGTATTTCCAAATCTTATCAAAGATACAAGCTGAATTTCTTTATTTGTAAACTGAAGGCTGAGCTGCAGATATAATTAGTACCACTATGCAATCCCCAACCCCTGCTTCAAATAGCAGAATCAACCTTCATTTCCAGGCTGGTTTTAAGGAAGTATTGTAAGGAAGGGGTTAAGGAAATATTTTACTGCAAATAGCTGGGAAAAAATTTTTAAATTAAGAACACCCTAACCATTGAGAGAGAGGGATTGAGAGAGGGAGAAGTGCACAGGCAAAGAGCAGGGGCAGAGGAAGAAGTCCGCCAGGTGTAACTAAAGCTCTAAGTTCCCCGAATCATTTGTAAATGAGCAGGAGCAAAGGGCAGCAGCAACAGCTACAGCAAGACCATTTATTGAGTCTTCTACAGTTTTCAAGCTTCGTTCTTTATATGAGTTATCTTATTCCGTTTTCCCAACAATCTAATGAAGTAAATAACATACAGGTGAGGAAATCAAGGCTTCAAGAGGTGAAGAAACTTGTCCCAGGCCACGTAGTTTTAGAGACAATTATCAAACTTAGCTTTGTCTGAGAGCCTTTTCTCTTAACCCAGCCCAGCTTGGACCTCCAGAGCCTGCCTTTGATAGAACACTTGAAGGGGCTCTTCATAGCACCATTTACAAGAACATCATAGCCCTTCTAATGTGATATTACATCATTTGTATTCCCCACTTCAGTTATTAGGGTTTAGCTCTCACTGCTTCTGTTAGAGGAGAAACTGAATTCTCAAATCTGATCATTTACCCCATAGGGGGTTTTCTGCAGTTTACCACAACCTCTAATCCACAGAGTATAAAATTACTTTGTGTTTATGATATTCAGGTTAGGCTAGGAATAGAATTTGGGGAAAAGAGGAATATAATACTATGTCTGATGTAGTTTTAAAAAAATTAGGCAGTCTCTAGAACACAGGAAAATTACAAAAAAAATTTCTGAAAAGAAACTAACTTGTGCTTTCTAAGGGAAAAATGTTTTCTCTGAAAAAAGCATTAGGATAGGCTTATTAAATATTTCCATAGACTAAGTGATTAGTGCAACAAATTATTAATCACTTAAATCCAATAAAACGGTTGGCCTAATATTCCTATAATGAGAAAATTAAAAATGGTATTTTAGGAAGATATGTATGAAAGAAAAATTAACAACAATATTTATGTTATAGTACTTAGCAGTTCAATGTTGAATCAATTTATTAAAAATATACATACCTCATTAAGATATAGAATTCTTATTAGAAAGTTTCTATTTCATTAGAAACATTAAGTTTTTGTTCCATGAAAAAAGTTATTTTGAAAAAGGCATGTACTAACCTTGCTCAGTGGTTTTCAGCAGTATTTCGGTGATGATTCAAGAAAAGAATGACGTTTCTTTAAAAATTGTGGAAGATTTTTAAAGTCACATTCCTCCACTGATTTTCCATGGACTTTGTAAATAAAGCACAGCCTTGGATACAATCTAAAGTGGAACTTGACAGTTTCAGAGGAAAGAGTGGTTTTGCCCCTCCCTCTGCATTCTTTCTTCATCCTGGGAGATGATGTTCAGGGACACTCTTGACAGTATATACATCAACTTCACAAGCTAAGGTCAGTTTCACTGGGGCTAATTAAAAACAAAGGTGAATGTTCATCATCATCAGACAAAATGTTGTTAACATGTGTACAAAAAGTTAAAATAACTGGATATGCTTAATTACATACAATAATTGGAAAAAAATTTCATTTTGGACTTGGGTGGTAAGTCAATTTTATACAATATTCTGCTGGGAGAAATTGGGGTTAGCAGTTTTCCAGACTTACTGTCTTCAGACTATACAAAGAAAAGTGATTTTCCCTTTAGGAGCAGATCCTTTTCAAGAAATTGTTCAGTAGACAGAGCCCCTGGGCATACATATAAATAAATAGAGAGAATCTACTCTCATATGTTGCAATAGAGACACATTAATTAACCAACCATTGTTAGAACTTTTTGCATTTTATAAAAATTATACTCCTATCATTATTAAGACACATATTTGGACTCTCAGAGAAGACAGTCTAGAAAACTGAAACACGACTGTAATGATTTTAGAAGAAAGCCTGACTAAAGAGAGTAACAAACCCATATGGATTGTGATCCAAGATAATTTTAATTTGATTGTGTGGGACATGGGACATATCATGAAAATTATGCTGTAAATGGTGGTTGATTTCTGTGAGAAACCCATAAAACCCTTTATATCCTCTGTGGTAACATACAGTATGGTTTGGCACTGACTTCTAACTTAGACCTGCTGATGTCAGGAAATCAGTTATCTGTTGCTATGGCCTTGGCTGCTTCCACTTACAAAACAAAAAACTGAACTTGTCCCTGCCAACTGCTGCAGCTGATAACTGTCCAATGTCAAATGATCAGAAAATCCCCACCCTCCAGCTATGACATCCACTTACCAGCTAGAGCAAAAAGAATCCTTCCTACCACCAGCCACAGGCTCTGCCAGGCTTCCAACAAGAAGAGAATGACCCATTCTGCCACACACTCTCTGACTTTCTCACACGAGGCAAAGCAACCCTTAAGAAACAACTTCTTTAAAGAAACAACAACGAAAAAGACAATTCTGACAGTAATGACTTCACATTTACTTCTCCTAGTATCATAAACCTCCCCCCATTTCTCAAACAAAAGGGTGCTGAGAGGAACCTTTCTCTGAGACATAATGAGCAGCCAGTCACTCATTGTACAAGAAGCATAACTCAAGGAGTATCTGTATTTAACAAATGAAAGACTGTTAATAAACTAATTTGAATAATTCAGATATTTACCTACAGAAATGCAGTAAGATTACAGAGTGACATTACAAAAGCTCAAAAGATTTTCATAAAATATTTAACGGTGAGAATCCAACATTAGACATCAAGGCGCTTTGGGTATTTTCCTTTGCTAAATCTGTGTGATCATGAGATGTGGCCATAAATAGGCAGCATTATTTTCTCCCCTTTTAAAGAAGTAGAAACTGTAAAGATCTTTCATCAAGATAATACATTGTTAACATGGCTTAGACGAAAGCTCCAAAGGCATCTAACATCCAAATGAAAAATAAAAACTTCAGTTGATTCAAACATTTTAATATACTTTGGTACCACCAATTATCCTTCCTAAAAGAAAGTTCCACTAACCCTGGCTCCCCTCTCATGTTAGCACTTCCTTATTTAACAACCTCCACTAGGAAAAACCTGCAGTGTCCTCTCACAGGCTTCACTTCCTGACTTCTATCCCATGTACCAACCTACTGCAGAAATCACTAAAACTTCTCTTTCCAAGGAGGGCAAAGGTCTCCTGGTTTCCCTTTTGATCTCTTTGGAACAGGGTTTCTCAACTTCAGTACTATTGATTTTTTGGACAGAGAATTATTTGTTGTAGGGAGAATTCTACATTGTAGGATGTTTAGCAATATCTCTGGCCTCTGCCGACTAACATATGTTAACATGTAATTTCACAGCATCTAAGCCCTTAATTAACACTAAACAGCACAAACACAGGTACATTCTTCTAGAGATTTAAAAAATGCTTCTATAGGCTTGTTAGGCAATGCCCCAGCATTGAAAGAATATCCTATGAGATCTTATTTCTACATTTTGAATAATTTTTCTTAAAAGCATGGGCCATGTCTTACTCATTTTTCTACCTTCAGTACATATTATTCAGTAATGCATATCTTGAATGAATGGATTTATGGATAAATAAAAATATCTGGATATCTGAATTCTTCACTTTCAACCGGAAGTTTTGGCAGGTTTTCTGTATGTGATCAGCCTATGTGATTGCTAGTTCTTTTTTTTTTTTTTAATTAGCTAATGCCAAGTAAGATAGCTTACAGAGGAGAAAGATCTCTGTTAAGTGTGGTTGGGAGCATGGAATCGTAGAAAAACTGAGAAAGGAGAAATGAAGTTTCCAAAAATACTTGGAAACTTTTTACTTTACCTTGGAGACCTAAATTTGTCTAAAGCTATTTCTGTTTTTCAAATTAGCTTTTCTTGTCAGAATTTACTATCTAATGTTTTGCTTTATTTCTAAGTACACATATGCTTTAAAATGTTTGTATCACTGGTTTTGCTTTGCAAGGCCTATTAAATCTCTTATTTGGTATTCGTAATTAAGATTGCAGAATGAAAGATGGAGGGGTTATGTGCATATAAACTGACTGAATTATTGTCCATCAATCTGTCAGAGATGTTTGAACCAAGACTCCATCTTGAATAGGGGCTGGGTAAAATAAGGCTGAGACCTACTCGGCTGGATTCCCAGGAGTTTAGGCATTCTTACTCACAGGATGAGACAGGAGGTCGCCACAAGATACAGGTCACAAAGACCTTGCTGATAAAACAAGTTGTGGTAAAGAAGGCAACTAAAACCCACCAAAACCAAGATGGTGACAAGAGTCACCTCTAGTATTCCTCCCTGCTCATTATATGCTAATTATAATGCAATAGCATGTTAAAAGACACTCCCACAGTGCCATGACAGTTTACAAATGCTATGCTAACGTCAGGAAGTTACCCTATATGGTCTAAAAGGGGAGGAACCCTCAGTTCTGAGAATTGCCCACCTCTTTCCCAGAAAACTCATGAATAATCCACCCCTTGTTTAGTATATCATCAAGAAATAACTATAAGTATCTTTGGTGGAGCAACCCCATCGCTCTGCCTATAGAGTAGCCATTCTTTATTCCTTTACTTTCCTAATAAACTTGCTTTCACTTTATGGACTCATCTGGAATTCTTTCTTGTGCAAGATCCAAGAACCTCTCTTGAGGTGTGGATCCAGACCCCTTTCTAGAAACAAATCCGTTCATTCAAGATACGTAGATTCTCTGACCACCAAACCTTCGGATTCTTAGTTCTGAGATGGGGCCCAGAAAATTGCAATTTAAAAGAGTATTCTGAGTTGATGTTGCAAGGACCATCATTTGGAAAATGTTGCATGTAGCGGTATAGGTGATCTTCTGATGAATTTCTAAAGAGCAAATGAGATGAGGCAGCATCATTCTTGAGGAACCACTGTTGAAATCTGTTCTTCATTCATTCATTCATTTTTGGAGTTTTATGCAAAACAAAGTTCAAAGACCATGTTGAAAGGAACCAAATGCAATTGTAGTTTTGGAACTTTATTCACCATTCTTGCAAGTTTTCCTGCCAAAGAGAGGGAGAGCAGTAAGAAAAGAGATTCATTTTAGCATGATAGGAAACTGTCCCTGCTTTTTTCAAACCTCTTTGCGTAAGAGCATTCTTGGCTCTGGGTCCTGTTTGGCGTCTCTAAGAGCCCACATGTTCTAGCAAGACTTGGCAGCCTGCATCAGGCCATCATTGTGAGCAACTCATACTCTTAAGAACTTGGCCAACAGGTTTATTGTTATCATCCAGATTAATCATTTGTGTCACAGTTGTTCTGTGCTTGCCAAATTCCTTTTCTCCCAGGAGTTAATTCTCAGGATGTGTATGTCCAGTGGACATAATCAAAGGTTTGATACATGAGGTATGAGAATGCTTTCTGTCTCCTCTATCAGACATAACAATAGCATTCATGGGGCACTTGGAGTTCTCACAGTGCTTTCATGTGCTTGTGCTTGTCACCTCAACCTCTGAGGTAGGCAGAGCACGTATTTTCATTCCCATTTTGCAGAGGAGGAAAGAGAATCTCAGTGGTTATGTAATGTGTGACTTGTCCAGGTCACACACTGCATAGAAGCTCAGAGCTCTTCGCTTACAATTTTCTCATCTCCCCTGCACAAGCCTAGTTGCTAGTGTGCATTTCCGGTGCTCGAGACAGCAAGATTAGGCTTACACAGTGAGTGCATAGAAAGGTAAGAAAGTACTAGTGCTAATTAATTTTTGATGTGCAAAAAAAAGAAGTTTTAAGTTTCTCCATGTGCATTATTTACTTTATTTAGTAGGAGAAGAAAATAAAAATATTAATGAATAAAATGCTACCCTTCATTAATAAATGACTAACAAAACACTAATTGCTTGTAGAGATGCTGAGTTCTTTATGAAATATATTCCAAGTTTTGACCTTAAACAAACACTGATAAAGCACTTTCATTATCTTCATTTGGCATTGATTTCAAGTTTCAGATTATTTCCAGGGGTTTTCTGGAAAATGCAGCGTGTTCACCTCTTTGCTGTCGTGTTCTGTAGTGTGTTTGCAAATTCACAGACTTGGAATTAGAACCTAAGGAGGTCACTTAGATTTTCAAAGACCTTCGTATGACATTTGAAGTATTCCTAGTGTTCTGCAAATAAAGTGAGAGACCTTGTGGGGTGTGGCTATGCTTGTGACCTTTGTTAGTACAACTTGGAAGAAAACCCACCACACTTGTACCCAGGTAGAATAAGCATTTACACTTTCAAATGACAGCTTAAAATAACTGACAAGGAAAATTTAAGTTTGCAAGTTCAAAGCCCTTGAGCAATTGGAAATTTACTTTTCAAAATATAGTGTCGATTTCAAATAATTATTGTCACAAAAAGAGCCTCTTGAAGTATATCTCAGAAATAAAAGAAGAATAAAATTTGGCAGCTTTTGAACTTACACCATAACCAGTTAAGATAGGTCCACATTAGTTCTAGGAATCACTGAGAAACCATACTCAAGATTTCAACTCAAAGATAACAGGCTCTTTGTACTTGCTGTTTATCCAGAACACTAGGACATGGTTTTAGGCACTTATTAGACTGACTTTCTGAGATCATCTAGTACTAGATGACTGAAGTAAATCACATGGAGAATGATTTTTTTTTTTTTTTTTTTTGAGACGGAGTCTCGCTCTGTCACCCAGGCTGGAGTGCGGTGGCGCGATCTCGGCTCACTGCAAGCTCCGCCTCCCGGGTTCACGCCATTCTCCTGCCTCAGCCTCTCCGAGTAGCTGGGACTACAGGCGCCCGCCACCACGCCCGGCTAATTTTTTGTATTTTTAGTAGAGACGGGGTTTCACCGTGGTCTCGATCTCCTGACCTCGTGATCCGCCCGCCTCGGCCTCCCAAAGTGCTGGGATTACAAGCGTGAGCCACCGCGCCTGGCCGGGAATGATTATTAAGAATCGTGGTAGAAAAAAAGAAAAGCATGGAGATTGAAAATCTAGTTGGAGATGGGAGTCACAAAAAATAGTACAGAGGCTGCCCATCCTTGTCTATATGTATGTTTACAGTATCTAAATAACTGTGATAAGTGAGTCATTTATTTGATCTGCCATCATACCATGAAAAAGCCATCTAAGCTGGGCATGGTGGCTCACGCCTGTAATCCCAGAACTTTGGGAGGACGAGGCAGGTGGATCACGAGGTCAGGAGTTCAAGACCAGCCTGGCCAAGATGGTGAAACCCCATCTCTAGTAAAAATACAAAAATTAGCTGGGTATGGTGGCAAGCACCTGTAATCTTAGCTACTCGGGGGCTGAGGCAGAGAATTGCTTGAACCTAGGAGGCAGAGGTTTCAGTGAGCCAAGATCACGCCACTGCACTCCAGCCTGGGCCACAGGCAGAGACTCCAACTCAAAAAAAAAAAAAAAAAAGCCATCTAAAAACACTGCAAACAGGGTGTCAGAGAAACTTGTATCAGAAGCAGAACTAGAATTGGAGACAAGTCACTGAGGGGATCTTACCGAAAGGATGGTACTGAGCAGATAGAGAAAAAGAGAGTAGGGATCCTGAACCCCCAGAAAGAGCAAAGATGCTAAAGGAGTTCATTCTTGTTTTTCCTGGGATTGATTATGGAACCCTTAGCTGAAAACAAGAACTGCCAAATAACCAGCCCGTAAGTTGAAAGAACAACACCTACTTCCCTATGGGCTTGTGGAGAGGGGTCATCTCAGCAACTGCCAGCAGACCCCTTCCCCGATAACACACACTCCAACTTGGTTCTCAGGTCTGTGCAGGAAGAAATAACCCCCTAGGAGAGGGCAGTGCTTGCAAAAGAGAAGCTAGGTGCCCCCTTCTACCTGTGGGGCTTGTGAAGAGTTGGGTGTTTGCCCAGAGAATTGCTGATAGTGCAAGAAAGAAGGGGATCTGTCCTCTTCATCTCCTGTCGGAGGCCTGCGGGATCAGGGCTCGTTCTCCTGCCCCTAGGCCTTGCAGTCTAGGAAGTGCCCTGGGGAGAATGGCAAGTAGTGTGACCAGGTGGAGGGAGTAATGTTCCCAAGAAATACTGGAGATAGATCTTATCAGTACCCACACTCACTAGGGTGGTAGATGTGACTGAGGGCTGCAGAAATGCTGGGGGGCCATTATAGGGAGAGGGGGAAGGGCATGTGCAGTCACAATAGCGTGGCTTTTTGCCTTCCCCTGGGTGGTGATTGAAAAGGTTTGAAAGAGATTGCCATTGCTTAGGAGTGCTATTTTGGATGTCTCCACACTATCAGGGCCACTTGTACCCTCCACCTGTCCACACCCAGGGTACAAGGATTCCATGAATTAGATCAGCTGTGCTGACTAAGAGGAGACAGGACCTGAATGCCCCCACTGACCACCTCCATCCCCAACTCTTCAGGTTGAGGGGAGCATCACAACCAACCAGAAAGAGGGCACCCAGCATGCCCTGGGCAGCCACCTGAGGAACTGTCTCTTCTCCTTTTCCTCCAACCTGCACTGATAGCAGAGGAGCAGGAAAGGAAAAAGGTGAAGACGAGTGAAGATGGAGAGGAGTAATGGAGAATATGCCTAACCTGATCTAGAGCGAGGGGAGAGAGCTGCTGAACTGGAGATTGAGATGATTGGGATGCTGACTGGGCTACATTTCCATACAAAGACAGAGGAGTCAGACTGACACATGGTCAAGGCAACCCACCATGCAGTAGGAAAAGGGAATTTGATAGAGCATAATTGACAGCAGTTTGGAGAAATAAATTCATTCCATGTGTTTATTAGGGTTCTCTAAAGGGACAGAACTAATGGGATATATGTATACATGAAGGGGAGTTTATTAGGAGAATTGACTCACATGATCACAAGGTGAAGTCCCACGATAGGCCATCTGCAAGCTGAAGAGCAAAGAAGCCAGCCCAAGTCCCAAAACCTAAAAAGCAGGGAGGGTAACAGTGCAGCCTTCAGTCTGTGGCCAAAGGCCTGAGAGCCCCTGGCAAATCACTGGTGTTAAGTCCAAGAGTTCAAAAGCTGAAGAACTTGGAGTCTGATATTTGAGGGCAGGAAGCATCCAGCATGGGAGAAAGATGAAGGCCAGAAGACTCAGCGAGTCAAGTCTTTCCACCTTCTTCTGCCTGCTTTATTCTAGCCGTGCTCGTAGCTGATTAGATGGTGCCCACCCAGATTGAGGGTGGGTCTGCCTCTCCCAGTCCACTGACTCAAATGTTAATTTCCTTTGGCAACACCCTTAGAGACACACCCCAGAACAATACTTTGCATCCTTCAATCCAATCAAGTTGATACTCAACCATCACAGTGTTACATATGTACAAATGAACTGACATTAGAGGACTCTATTTCTGAAATATTTGGAGTTCAGCATAAGAACTTATATAAGTTCACCATAAGAACGTGACTCACCTCCCCGATAAAATGCAGTTGTCTTGGTTTTCATTGCGTAGGACTATTGATATTCTTCTGTATAGGAAGAAGGAATGGATTCACTCTCTTCCAAGCTTAATATATAATTCAGTAGCAATTAGTTACCTTAATGACTTTCAGAAACCCCAATGCTAATATTACACCCAAAGGAAAGATGGAAAAAATTATCTCCTTGTCAGCATTCTCTGGGAACTGTTACCTGAATCAAATAGGTCCCCGGAGGAACGGCCAAATTAAATTAATTTATTTTTACAACATAATAGCATTCATGAGCAAGCTCTGGGATTGCTTGCACTTCTAATCAAGAAGAATTCCGTTACTGAAAATTTAAAACCAGCCATATTTGCTTATCATAATTTAAAGATATTTTTATCAATAAAAGAATTCAACATTTAGATTTTAAAACAAATAGAAGTACATTAATTAAAGAGATAAAGCGCCCTGTCCTTTTCACTCTATCCTGCTTTCCAGAGGTAAACATTGTTAAGATTTTGAGTATACAATATTTTTGCATATGAATGCAAATTTCTATGATGTGTAAACACGTGTGTATGGTATACATACTGTTTAAACCATATAATGTTCTGCAATTTTTTCCACTTAATGGCTGGCTCATTTTGATAACTATTTCATTGTGAGAATATACCATAATTTTTAACTAGCCTCTGAATTAATAGACCTCTAAGTTATTTCCATCACTGGCTATTAAAAACAACGACTCATTGCAAGTACATTATAAGAAAGAAAAAATAAAATCAGTCCCTGTCATCCAGGAACAGATCTGATGTAGTAGGCCTCAATGTTATTATAAACTAATGTGATGCTCATAGCTAACCCATACTGTTTTCATAGAACATCCAGTTCTGATAAGGATGCTGTGCAATACAAAATGCCAAACACAGCCTCTCTTGATAAATGAGTGACTGCTAATTCTTTACTAGTTACAGACTTATCCTAGCTCTTGCCTGCCTTCCCTATAGATAAGATTTACTGAGATACCCAATTACTGAATTGCTTCCTTTCTGGCGGTATCAAGAGTGTTCTGTGGAACCTCTCTAAAACTATCCAACTAAAACCCAAATTCTATAATCTGTTCATTCTAATATCATCTCACTGAGACAACCCACAATCAGCTACAGGTGCGTCCCTGGTGGTCTTTACTGGAGGGTATTAACAATTTAGTTCTTTAAATATGTAGGTAACATTTTTAGAACTGGAATTCCTGAGTCAAAGAGATCAGTGTTTAAAATTGTGGTAGATATTGCCTAATTGCCCTCCACATATTGCACAATTTTTAAATGCTCACCAACAATTTTTCTATTGGTTGCTAGCCTTTTCATACAGTTATGTAAAGTTTTCTTTATGATGATGATAACGATTGCAATGAACTAGACACTTTGCTAAGTGATTTCCATGTAACAGACAACCTATTATTAATGCTCATAACAAACCTATGATATAAGTACTATTGTTCCCGTTTTAGAGATGAGAAAACTGAGGTGGTTAGAGGCTATGCAGTTGCCCAAGGTCACTTGGCCAGGAAGTGCTAGAGCTGGAATTTGCCCTATCTAGCCCCAGAGTCCCTGCTTGTATCTACTGTACCATGGAGCCTCATTACAATAATAGAAAATGTGCTGGGTCTACATGAAAAAAGTTAAAGCCATATTGAGAAACAAAGGAAGGCCAAAATGAATGAAAAGCCATGCTATATTCTTGGACACAAAGATTCACTGTTTTAAAGATTCTATGTTTCCTTATGTAAGTCTACACATTTTCAACCAGAAACATTTCATTTTGGTGCACTTGACAAAATAATTTTAATGTTTAACTGGAAGAAGAAAATGTAACAGTAACCAGGAAAAGTCTGAAAATTAATAATGAAATTGGACTAGATCTCCCAAGTACTAAAATTTACTGGAACCAGAGCAAGTATTAAAATTTACTAGAACCAGTGCAAGGATAATGTAATTAATGGAAGAGACTAGAGCCCAATTATAGATCCAGATGTAGATGTAGAAATTAGAAACCGATGGAAAATAGGGGAACTACTTAGGAAATAGCAAAGTTATAACTGACTAGCCTCATACAAAAAATTGTAGATAGATGCCTACTCTGCTACACCAAAAGATTTAGCCATAAAATATTAAGCCATAAAATTAGAAAAAATTTTTTTAAAGCTTTAATCAAAGAGCAGGAAGATTTTTCTAATAATGGCATGAAACACATTAGCTATAAAGAAAAATGGGATGGCCGGGCGTGGTGGCTCATGCCTGTAATCCCAGCACTTTGGGAGGCCCAGGCAGGCAGATCATCTGAGATCGGGAGTTCAAGACCAGCCTCACCAACATGGAGAAATCCTGTCTCCACTAAAAATACAAAATTAGCCAGGCATGATGGTGCATGCCTGTAATCCCAGCTACTCGGGAGGCTAAGGCAGGAGAATCGCTCGAACCCAGGAGGTGGAGGTTGCGGTGAGCCGAGATTGCACCATTACACTCCAGCCTGGGCGACACAGCGAGACTCCGTCTCAAAAAAAAAAAAAAAAAAAAAAACTTTAAAAGCAGAAAATAACAGGAACAAAGTGAAAAATGTTTCTAAAACATACTAGAGGAAACATTTCTCACATTTTCACACTTTGTGATATTTATTATAATTTTTATGATTGATAAAGGACATGTGGCTCATTGTAAAAATAAACACAATTATTAAGAAGATAAAAATTGCTACCAAAAAGTAAAAATAATTAATATTTGGGTACCCAGCCTTCCAGACATTTTTTTCTGTGCTCACATATGTCGTATGAATAAAACGTATAATGTCTATGGGGATAATATTTATAATGTAGAATTCCCTTTCGTAAGACTCTTACTTGCACCCACCCAGCCCCGCCGTCGCCCCGCGGCGCCGCGCTCCAACCGCCTCCTCCTCCTCAGTAACACGGCTCCTCTTCATGCGAAAAGAATAAATTTACTGGGTGGAGCCAAGATGGCCGAATAGGAACAGCTCCGATCTCCAGCTCCCAGCCCCAGCGACACAGAAGAAGGGTGATTTCTGCATTTCTGCTTGAGGTACCGGTTTCGTCTCACTAGGGAGTGCCTAACAGTGGGTTCAGGACAGTCGGTGAAGCGCACTGTGCGCGAGCCGAAGCAGGGCGAGGCATTGCCTCACTCGGGAAGCGCAAGGGGTCAGGGAGTTCCCTTTCCTAGTCAAAGAAAGGGGAAACAGACGGCACCTGGAATATCGGGTCAGTCCCGTCCTAATACTGCGCTTTTCCAACGGGCCTGGAAAACGGCACACTAGGAGATTGTGTCCCGCACCTGGCTCGGAGGGTCCTATGCCCACAGAGTCTTGCTGATTGCTAGCACAGCAGTCTGAGATCACGCTGCAAGGTGGCAACGAGGCTGGGGGAGGGGCGCCCGCCATTGCCCAGGCTTGCTTAGGTAAACAAAGCAGCCAGGAAGCTCGAACTGGGTGGAGCCCACCACAGCTCAAGGAGGCCTGCCTGCCTCTGTAGGCTCCACCTCTGGGGGCAGGGCACAGACAACCAAAAACTCAGCGAGAACCTCCACAGCCTTAAATGGCCCTGTCTGACTGACAGCTTTGAAGAGAGTAGTGGTTCTCCCAGCACGCAGCTGGAGATCTGAGAACGGACAGACTGCCTCCTAAAGTGGGTCCCTCACCCCTGAGCAGCCTAACTGGGAGGCACACCCCCAGTAGGGACAGACTGACACCTCATTCAACCGGGTACTCTTCTGAGACAAAACTTTCAGAGGAACTATCAGACAGCTGAATTTGTGGTCTCACGAAAATCCACTGTTCTGCAGCCACCAGTGCTGACACCCAGCCAAACAGGGTCTGGAGTGGACCTCTAGTAAACTCCAACAGACCTGCAGCTGAGGGTCTTGTCTGGTAGAAGGAAAATTAACAAACAGAAAGGACATCCACACCAAAAACCCATCTGTACATCACCATCATCGAAGACAAAAAGTAGACAAAACCACAAAGATGGGGAAAAAACAGACCAAAAAAACTGGAAACTCTAAAAAACAGAGCACCTCTCCTCCTCCAAAGGAACGCAGTTCCTCACCAGCAACGGAACAAAGCTGGATGGAGGATGACTTTGATGAGTTGAGAGAAGAAGGCTTCAGACGATCAAACTACTCTGAGCTACGAGAGGAAATTCAAAACAATAGCAAAGAAGTTAAAAACTTTGAAAAAAAATTAGAAGAATGGATAACTAGAATAACCAATGGAGAGAAGGGCTTAAAGGAGATGATGGAGCTGAAAGCCAAGTTTCGAGAACTACGTGAAGAATGCAGAAGCCTCAGTAGCAGATGCAATCAACTGGAAGAAAGGGTATCGCTGATAGAAGATGAAATGAATGAAATGAAGAGAGAAGGGAAGTTTAGAGAAAAAAGAATAAAAAGAAATGAACAAAGCCTCCAAGAAATTTGGGACTATGTGAAAAGACCAAACCTACGTCTGATTGGTGTACCTGAAAATGATGGGGAGAATGGAACCAAGTTGGAAAACACTCTGCAAGATATTATCCAGGAGAACTTCCCCAATCTAGCAAGGCAGGCCAGCATTCAGATTCAGGAAATACAGAGAACGCCACAAAGATACTCCTCGAGAAGGGCAACTCCAAGACACATAATTGTCAGATTCACCAAAGTTGAAATGAAGGAAAAAATGTTAAGGGCAGCCAGAGAGAAAGGTCGGGTTACCCACAAAGGGAAGCCCATCAGACTAACAGCTGATCTCTCAGCAGAAACTCTACAAGCCAGAAGAGAGTGGGGGCCGATATTCAACATTCTTAAAGAAAAGAATTTTCAACCCAGAATTTCCTATCCCGCCAAACTAAGCTTCATAAGTGAAGGAGAAATAAAATACTTTCCAGACAAGCAAACGCTGAGTGATTTTGTCACCACCAGGCCTGCCCTAAAAGAGCTCCTGAAGGAAGCACTAAACATGGAAAGGAACAACCGGTACCAGCCCCTGCAAAAACATGCCAAACTGTAAAGACCATCGAGGCTAGGAAGAAACTGCAGCAACTAACGAGCAAAATAACCAACTAACATCATAATGACAGGATCAGATTCACACATAACAATATTCACGTTAAATGTAAATGGGCTAAATGCTCCAATCAAAAGACACAGACTGGCAAACTGGATAAGGAGTCAGGACCCATCAGTGTGCTGTATTCAGGAAACCCATCTCACGTGCAGAGACACACATAGACTCAAAATAAAGGGATGGAGGAAGATCTATCAAGCAACTGGAAAACAAAAAAAGGCAGGAGTTGCAATCCTAGTCTCTGATAAAATAGACTTTAAACCAACAAAGATCAAAAGAGACAAAGAAGGCCATTACATAATGGTAAAGGGATCAATTCAACAAGAAGAGCTAACTATCCTAAATATATATGCACCCAACACAGGAGCACCCAGATTCATAAAGCAAGTCCTCAGTGACCTACAAAGGGACTTAAACTCCCACACAATAATAATGGGAGATTTTAACACCCCACTGTCAGCATTAGACAGATCAACGAGACAGAAAGTTAACAAGGATATCCAGGAATTGAACTCAGCTCTACATAAAGTGGACCTAATAGACATCTACAGAACTCTCCACCCCAAATCAACAGAATATACATTTTTTTCAGCACCACACCACACCTATTCCAAAATTGACCACATAGTTGGAAGTAAAGCTCTTCTCAGCAAATGTAAAAGAACAGAGATTATAACAAACTGTCTCTCAGACCACAGTGCAATCAAACTAGAACTCAGGATTAAGAAACTCAGTCAAAACCGCTCAACTACATGGAAACTGAACAACCTGCTCCTGAATGACTATTGGGTACATAATGAAATGAAGGCAGAAATAAAGATGTTCTTTGAAACCAACGAGAACAAAGACACAACATACCAGAATCTCTGGGACACGTTCAAAGCAGTGTGTAGAGGAAAATTTATAGCACTAAATGCCCACAAGAGAAAGCAGGAAAGATCCAAAATTGACACCCTAACATCACAATTAAAAGAACTAGAAAAGCAAGAGCAAACACATTCAAAAGCTAGCAGAAGGCTAGAAATAACTAAAATCAGAGCAGAACTGAAGGAAATAGAGACACAAAAAACCCTTCAAAAAATTAATGAATCCAGGAGCTGGTTTTTTGAAAAGATCAACAAAATTGATGGACTGCTAGCAAGACTAATAAAGAAGAAAAGAGAGAAGAATCAAATAGATGCAATAAAAAACGAAAAAGGGGATATCACCACCGATCCCACAGAAATACAATCTACCATCAGAGAATACTACAAACACCTCTGTGCAAATAAACTAGAAAATCTGGAAGAAATGGATAAATTCCTCGACAAATACACCCTCCCAAGACTAAACCAGGAAGAAGTTGAATCTCTGAATAGACCAATAACAGGTTCTGAAATTGTGGCAATAATCAATAGCTTACCAACCAAAAAGAGTCCAGGACCTGATGGATTCACAGCTGAATTCTACCAGAGGTACAAGGAGGAACTGGTACCATTCCTTCTGAAACTATTCCAATCGATAGAAAAAGAGGGAATCCTCCCTAACACATTTTACGAAGCCAGCATCGTCCTGATACCAAAACCTGGCAGACACATAACCAAGAAAGAGAATTTCAGACCAATATCCTTGATGAACATTGATGCAAAAATCCTCAATAAAATACTGGCAAACCGAATCCAGCAGCACATCAAAAAGCGTATCCACCATGATCAAGTGGGCTTCATCCCTGGGATGCAAGGCTGGTTCAACATACGCAAATCAATAAATGTAATCCAGCATATAAACAGAACCAAAGACAAAAACCACATGAGTATCTCAATAGATGCAGAAAAGGCCTTTGACAAAATTCAACAACGCTTCATGCTAAAAACTCTCAATAAATTAGGTATTGATGGGACGTATCTCAAAATAATAAGAGCTATCTACGACAAACCCACAGCCAATATCATACTGAATGGGCAAAAACTGGAAGCATTCCCTCTGAAAACTGGCACAAGACAGGGATGCCCTCTCTCACCGCTACTATTCAACATAGTGCTGGAAGTTCTGGCCAGAGCAATCAGGCAGGAGAAGGAAATAAAGGGTATTCAATTAGGAAAAGAGGAAGTCAAATTGTCCCTGTTTGCAGATGACATGATTGTATATCTAGAAAACCCCATTGTCTCAGCCCAAAATCTCCTTAAGCTGGTTAGCAACTTCAGCAAAGTCTCAGGATACAAAATTAATGTACAAAAATCACAAGCATTCTTGTACACCAATAACAGACAAACAGAGAGCCAAATCATGAGTGAACTCCCATTCACAATTGCTTCAAAGAGAATAAAATACCTAGGAATCCAACTTACAAGGGATGTGAAGGACCTCTTCAAGGAGAACTACAAACCACTGCTCAATGAAATAAAAGAGGATACAAACAAATGGAAGAACATTCCATGCTCATGGGTTGGAAGAATCAATATGGTGAAAATGGCCATACTGCCCAAGGTAATTTATAGATTCAATGCCATCCCCATCAAGCTACCAATGACTTTCTTCACAGAATTGGAAAAAACTACTTTCAAGTTCATATGGAACCAAAAAAGAGCCCGCATCGCCAAGTCAATCCTAAGCCAAAAGAACAAAGCTGGAGGTATCACGCTACCTGACTTTAAACTGTACTACAAGGCTACAGTAACCAAAACAGCATGGTACTGGTACCACAACAGAGACATAGATCAATGGAACAGAACAGAGCCCTCAGAAATGATGCCGCATAGCTACAACTATCTGATCTTTGACAAACCTGACAAAAACAAGAAATGGGGAAAGGATTCCCTATTTAATAAATGGTGCTGGGAAAACTGGCTAGCCATATGTAGAAAGCTGCAACTGGATCCCTTCCTTACACCTTATACCAAAATTAATTCAAGATGGATTAAAGACTTATATGTTAGACCTAAAACCATTAAAATCCTACAAGAAAACCTAGGCAATACCATTCAGGACATAGGCATGGGCAAGGACTTCATGTCTAAAACACCAAAAGCAATGGCAACAAAAGCCAAAATCGACAAATGGGATCTCATTAAACTAAAGAGCTTCTGCACAGCAAAAGAAACTATCATCAGAGTGAACAGGCAACCTACACAATGGGAGAAAATTTTTGCAACCTACTCATCTGACAAAGGGCTAATATCCAGAATCTACAATGAACTCAAACAAATTTACAAGAAAAAAACAAACAACCCCATCAAAAAGTGGGCAGAGGACATGAACAGACACTTCTCAAAAGAAGACATTTATGCAGCCAAAAAACACATGAAGAAATGCTCCTCATCACTGGCCATCAGAGAAATGCAAATCAAAACCACAGTGAGATACCATCTCACACCAGTTAGAATGGCCATCATTAAAAAATCAGGAAACAACAGGTGCTGGAGAGGATGTGGAGAAATAGGAACACTTTTACACTGTTGGTGGGACTGTAAACTAGTTCAACCATTGTGGAAGTCAGTGTGGCGATTCCTCAGGGATCTCGAACTAGAAATACCATTTGACCCAGCCATCCCATTACTGGGTATATACCCAAAGGACTATAAATCATGCTGCTATAAAGACACATGCACACGTATGTTTATTGCGGCACTATTCACAATAGCAAAGAGTTGGAACCAACCCAAATGTCCAACAACGATAGACTGGATTAAGAAAATGTGGCACATATACACCATGGAATACTATGCAGCCATAAAAAATGATGAGTTCGTGTCCTTTGTAGGGACATGGATGAAACTGGAAAACATCATTCTCAGTAAACTATCGCAAGGACAAAAAACCAAACACCGCATGTTCTCACTCATAGGTGGGAATTGAACAATGAGAACTCATGGACACAGGAAGGGGAACATCACGCTCCGGGGACTGTTGTGGGGTGGGGGGAGGGGGGAGGGACAGCATTAGGAGATACACCTAATGCTAAATGACGAATTAATGGGTGCAGGAAATCAACATGGCACATGGATACATATGTAACAAACCTGCACATTGTGCACATGTACCCTAAAACCCTAAAGTATAATAAAAAAATAATTTATAATGTAAATGTCTATATTTTTAATAGCCTCATACAATGTAATCAACCACTTTTTGATTCTTCAACAATATATTGTGACCATTTGTTCTTTTCATACATATACAAAGATATGATTCTCAGAGAGCAGTCCCCAGGCCAGCAGCATGAGAAAGTGTGGGTAGCCTGGGCAACGTGATGAAACCCCTTCTCTACAAAAACTACAAATTTAGCCAACTGTAATGGCAAGTGCCTGTGGTCTCAGCTACTGAGGAGGCTGAGGTGGGCAGATGGATTAAGCCCTGGAGGTCGAGGCTGCAGTGAGCTAGGACCACACCACTGCACTTGCGCCACTGTACTCCAGCCTGAGTGACAGAATAGGAGTCTAAAAAAAAAAAGAACAAAAGAAGTTGTGAGAAATGCACCTCCTTAAGGCCCATGGCAGATCTATTGAGTCAAGAATTTCTGAGTTTTCACAAGCACTCCCTGTGATTTTGGTGATGCTCACTTATGGCATCTCTTTTCACCACGTAGTATTTATTTGGTTGTATGGCTTTACCATAATTTATGTAACCAACTCCCATTGTTGACCCTTTTTTTTGCTGTTATAAACAATGCTGCAACAAACATTCTTTTTTTGTAAAGTCTTTCTTCAGATGTAATTTATATGCCATATAATTCACTCATTTAAAGTATACAATCCAGTGGTTTTTAGTATATTCAAAGAATTAGGCAGCTATCACTACAATCTAATTTTACAGCATTTTTTAATCACCCCATAAAGAAACCCTATACTCATTAGCAGTCCCTCCACCTTCCTCTCATTTCCAGCACCTAGTAACCACTAAACTATTTTCTGACTCTCATGGATTTGCCTATTCTGGACATAATGTATAAATGGAATCATACAATACATGGTCTTTTGTGTCTGGCTTCTTTCACTTAGTGTAGCATTTCAAGATTCACCCACATTGTGGTATGTATCAGTACTTTATTTTTAAAAATAATTTTTAGGATGGGCATGGTGGCTCACACCAGTAATGCCAGCACTTTGGGAGGCAGGCGGATCACTTGAAATTGGGAATTCAAGACCAGCCTGGCCAACATGGTGAAACTCACCCTGTCTCTACTCAAAATACAAAAATTAACTGGTCATGGTGGCTCATGCCTGTAGTCCCAGCTACTTGGGAGGATGAGGCAGGAGAATCTCTTGAGCTGGGGAGGTGGAGGTTGCAGTGAGCCGGGATTGAACCACTGCACTCCAGCCTGGGGGATGAGGCGAGACTCAGTCTGAAAATAATAATAATAATAATTTTTTATTTTGTGAGTACATAGTAGGTGTATGTATTTATGGGGAACATGAGATCTTTTGATCCAGGCATGCAATGCATAATAATCACATCATGGAAAATGGGCTATCCATCCCCTCGAGCACTTATCTTTTATGTTACAATAATCCAATTATATTCTTTTAGTTATTTTAAAATGTACAATTAAATTATTATTGACTATAGACACCCTGTTTTGCTATCAAATAATAGGCTTTATTCATTCATTGTAACTAGGTTTTGGACCCATTAACCATCTCCACCTCCTCCCCACCCCCAACAACCGTTCCCAGACTTTGGTTACGACTCTTCTGTTCTTGATCTCCATTAGATCAATTTAAAAATTTTTAGATCCCACAAATAAGTGAGAATATGTGATATTTGTCTTTCTGTGCCTGCCTGGATTATTTCACTTAACATAATGTTGGTATTTCATTTTTTAAATTACCAAATAATATTCCATTGTATGAATATACTACATTTTATTTAGCCATTCAGCAGTTCATGGATATTTGGGTTGTTTCCACTTTTTGGTTCTCATGAATAATGTCTCTATGAATATTCATTTTTGTGTTGATGAACAAGTTTTTCAGTGCATCTATGTTTTCCTTTCCAAGCACTTTTTTTTTTTATTATACTTTAAGTTCTAGGGTACATGTGCACAACGTGCAGGTTTGTTACATATGTATACATGTGCCATGTTGGTGTGCTGCACCTGTTAACTCATCACCAAGCACTCTTTAAAAAAAACAGATTTGAGCTACAAATGACATGCCATAAAATTCAGTCACTTCAAGTGAATGTATTCAATAATTTTTACTAAATTTACTGAGTTGTGTAACCATCAAGACAATTCTCAACAAGCATTCTTGTCCATGCATTTTTTCATTCTTGAGAAGATATTTTAAATTAAGCTCAACATTATCACTTTCCCCATCAGAACAATCTAAGCCTCAATACCTCAGACTGGAGGTGGTTGAGACCAGAAAACAGAGATTTTGGAAAGGCCATAAAGTAAAGCAAGGTTCTAGCTAATTAATTGGGTGATTTTCTGGATTCCAAAATGTAAAACACATCACTCCTGTCTTCTGGGACATTCTCCTTTAATTACTTAACACATTGTCATTTGAAATTCAGCTTTGCTTGTCTGGTCTCAGCTGCTCAGCTGTCAGAGGATTAATTATGCTTTTTTGTTGTTGTTCAGTGAACTGTAGAGGGAAAAAGAAAGTACAGCAACTCGAGTGAGAAAAAAACCTAACACGGAGCTGAAATTAGTCATTATCAATGTATTATAGTCCAAACCTTTTTTTTTTTTTTTGAGACTGTCGCCCAAGTTGGGGTGCAGTGGAGTGATCTCGGCTCACTGCAACCTCCACCTCCCGAGTTCAAGTGATTCTCCTGCCTCAGCCTCCCGAGTAGCTGGGACTACAGGCGTGTGCCACCATGCCTGGCTAATTTTTTGTATTTCTAGTAGAGACGGAGTTTTGCTGTGTTGGCCAGGATGGTCTTGATCTCCTGGCTTTGTGATCCACCTGCCTTGGTCTCCCAAAGTGCTCAGATTACAGGCATGAGCCACCGTGCCCAGCCATCCCAACCTTTTTTAACTGTTAGTGTCGCAATGTAGTCACTGTTGCCATCTCCAAATTGTCAACCCCACTTCCTGCTACCTCCAGAGATGACCAAGGAAATCCTGCCTCCAGGTCATTCCAGGCAAGTCACACCTGGAATGCTATGAACCCTGGCCCCCAATATCTGTGTGTTCCTGTTTGAGGGCTGGAACAGACTACATGTAAGCTGCATGGACTCCTTTTGCCCTGAGAAGTACACCGAAAAACTCTCTGACTTTGGTTTCCTCCTGGTCTTCTAAGGATGGTTGCATTTATTTATTTATTTATTGAGACAGAGTTTTGCTCTTCTTGCTCAGGCTGGAGTGCAATGGCACGATCTCGGCTCACTGCAACTTCCGCCTCCTGGGTACCAGAGATTCTCCTGCCTCAGCTTCCTGAGTGTCTAGGATTACAGGCGTGTGCCACCATGCCCGGCTATTTTTTTTTGGATTTTTAGTGGAGATGGGGTTTCACCATGTTGGCCAGGCTGGTCTTGAACTCCTGACCTCTGGTGAGCTGCCTGCCTCAGCCTCCCAAAGTGCTGGGATTACAGGCGTGATGAGCCACCACGCCTGGCTGGTTGCTTTTATTTATTATTATCTTTTACAACATTTAATTTTGAATTGTTAAATAAATACAAAGATTGCATACCAAAGAAAGACATCACACATTTGATATTTTCAGACTATTAAAGATCCACCTTATAAAATCACCACCAAATTTTTCCCAGCTTGCCAAGCAAGCTAGGTTTGTTTTTAGTTTACTAGTCTCCATTTCCGCATCCTTCTTCCTACTCCAGTACTCCCAACCCATTGAAAGCCTTCCAGAAAAGATATGACAGATCCTCTCTAGCCATCCTCTCTGGCTGTCCTTTTGCCTTAATCCGCCCTTTGCACTTCCTCCATCACTGCCCTGACTTTCCATTTGGCGCTTGTCTACTTCTCCATTTGCCTCCCCACAATGAGAGAAGCTCTCAAGAATATGCACTATGTCTGTTGTATTCTTAGCTCTTATTTCTGAGTCTGGTGCATGGTATCTACTGAATAATTCACTGTTAAAAAATGAATGAATGATGAAGTAAGAGTAAAATTAGACCATTTCTAGAGGAATTTGCATTTTAATATCTCTGACTATGGGTTTTTAACTTCAATAAGCCCTAAGCTGTGGTTCTTAACCCGGTGACTATTTTTCCCTCCATGGGACATTGGCAATTTCTGGAGACATTTTTGGTTGTTACGACAGGGGAGGAGCTACTAACACCTAGTAGGTAGAGGTCAGGGATGCTGCTAAACATCTTTCAATGCCCAGGACAGCTCCCCACAGCAAAGAATTATCCAGCCCAAAAATGTATATATTGCCAAGTTTGAGAAACAATGTCCTAGAAAAATTTTAGGGACAGGAGGGGTATCATAACCCCTGAAATCATATCATGAAGGGATTTATTTTTAAGTAGTCCTTACGTCTGCAGACAGATATTACTGAACGCTGTTCATGGAAATGCCTCCCTGATTTCTTTGTGAAGATTTTATATAAATATATTCCATAGGTGTGTCTTTTTGGATCTTGGATGAGTAAAAGAAGAAAGTGTATGGCTGTGTCCCTTAAAAGATTTTGTGGCAAGTCTGAACTGGGACTATTTTTAACCTAGGCTGTGTCCAAGTATCCACTGAGCACCTACTACGTGCCTGGCATTATTCTGGGGTCTGGAATTACAGCACTGAACAAGACACATGAGGTCTCTGCTTTCAGGGCAATGACACTCTCATGGGGGCAGATACAATAAACAAACTGGTGACTCTAAAACAAGTTGACAAAGCTAAGGGCTATGGTAATATAAAATGGGAGAATATGGTAAAGGGGCAAGTTTAGATTGGATGATTGGAGAAAACCTCATGCAAAGGAGATCTCTAAGCTGAGATCTGCATGCCTTGGGAAGATCTAAGTGAAGAACAATAGCAAAGGGAACAGCCAGGGCAAAGGCGCTGTGGTGGGAGGAGCTTGATGTGCTAGAAGAACGAGAAGGCCTGTCCGTGTAGCTTCATTATTATGGTGGAGGGCCAGTGGTGCAGGATGGGGCTGGAGGTGTAGTCAGGGGCCACATGACAGAGACCAGGTAAGCAGTATGGATCTCATTCCAAGTACAATAGGGATCTGGGGAATGCAAGGACCTGATTTTCATTTGTAAAGGATCATCCGGGATGTTCTGTGAGAATGGAGTAGAAGAAAAAAGTAGGGCAGAGTCCTGGGGGAGCCCATGGTATCCACTGGGAGATGTTGTTCATTGGATACGGTCATATTCCATGCTGATGAGGCCCAGCAGGAGAGGGTTTTCTAACAGCAGAAGTGGTATGTTTGTAAAATCACATAAGACACTTTCTGGTGTTGGGGCACAGAAAATGATACCCCCAAACATGGCACTTTGGCACATTGGGTACTTTGAATTATACAAGAAAATAAAATTTCTGGACCCTCTAAATGTATTATGCCAAGGGGGAAGTTTAGCCCTGGAAACTCAGTCACCACAGCATGTTTGCTTCTTTCGCTTCTTGAGTATAGATTAACTCTCTTCCTCATTGCTCTTGTTCTGTAATTGACTAGAAGGGACCAGAGATCAGACCTCCTCTTCCAGTCACTGGCCTTTGTTACAGATTAATTGCCTCCTTCATTTTCCTGTATCTAACTCAGACCAGATGGCACGAAAGACCCTATGACTGTTATATCTTCAGTGTGGAATGTTAAATATACCTTTTTCAAAAGGAAAAGACCACCTCAACTAATCGAATCATTGTAACTATCCATTAACCCTTATATAGAAAGATATTGACATTCTGTTATGCTCCTGTAGACTTTGTATAAATGATCCTAAACTTCTTCACTTCTGAACACTGACTTCCATTGGTGGCCATTTTCAAACTTTTGCACTTGAATAAACTCTGTTTAACCTAGATTCTGAACTTTATGATTACTTTAGATTGACAGAATTAAAGAAAATTGTAAGGCCGCAGAATCATAGTCTCTCTCTGACCTTTCCCTACCACCCTTTCTCTCTGATCCTTCTTTTTCTTTTTAATTTTTTTTGAGACAGAGTCTCATTCTGTCGCCCAGGCTGGAGTGCAGTGGTGCACTCTCAGCTCACTGCAACCTCTGCCTCCAGGGTTCAAACAATTCTGCTGCTTCAGCCTCCCGAATAGCTGAAACTACAGGTGCCCGCCACCATGGCCAGCTAATTTTTGTATTTTTAGTAGAGTTGGGGTTTCACCTTGTTGGCCAGGCTGGTCTTGAACTCCTGACCTCAGGTGATCCATCTACCTCAGCCTCCCAAAGTGCTGGGATTATAGGCATGGGCCATGGCGCCTGGCCTCTCTGATCCTCTTTCTTTCCCAAAACACTAGGAGGGACTCTCTCTGGAATTTCCTTATCCGAATATGAAAGCTTCTTTCCAAAAGAAATGCAGTTGTCTTAAGACCCCCCTCCCTAGGGATCTCATCAAATAACCAGGAAAGATCAATCACTGGAGGCCCAGCACAGTGGCTCACACCTGTAATCCCAGCACTTTGGGAGGCCGAGGCAGGCAGATCACTTGAGGTCAGGAGTTCGAGACCAGCCTGGCCAACATGACAAAACCCTGTCTCTACTAAAAATACAAAAATTAGCTGGGTATGGTGGCAGGCACCTGTAGTCCCAGCGACTTGGGAGGCTGAGGCACAAGAATCACTTGAACCTGGAAGGCAGAGGTTGCAGTGAACTGAGATCACACCAATGCACTCCAGCCTGGGTGACAGAGTGAGACTTTCAGGAAAAAACAAACAAACAAACAAACAAAAAAACCCATATGTATATATGGTTTTTTTTTTTTAAATATATATATATAACCAGAGAAGTGAAGAGACTGGGGGGTCTTCACCACACCCAGACTTTTCATCTATTCTTCTGAGGGAAATTCTGAGAGATTACCTGGAGGACTTTATCTGCATAATAAGACAACCTTGTTCATCATAAAGTTCCGCCCCTCACCTGCCTGTCTCCTCCCCCAGAGCTCAGGGGAACTTTGTCCCAGGCCATTGTTCTTTGGGATCATTTATTTTCCCTGAAAATAATTTACTCCTGCATCTCCTATCTCCCCATCTCCTATGAAGAAGGGTATATACGTATCTGGACCTCACTGGGTTATTGGGTAATCACACTCCTGTGATTTTCCCTCATGCACATTAAATATATTTGTATCCCTTTTTCTCTTGTTAATCTGCCTTTTGTCAGTTCATTTTCAGCAAAACTGCAGTGGGCAGAGAGGAAGCTTTCCTTCTGCTCCTACACTGGGGACTTACAGAAATGCTTGGGGTATCCTAATTTTGGGGGGATTGAGATCCTGTATTAGCAACTGAAGATAAGAAACCATCAAATAAGTACATTAACACAATGTTATTGCTACCCACAATTTAGGGAGTCTTGGTAAAATGTGGGTTATATATAAGCTAATATTTTGAGTCAACAGACCTTCTCCATTTCCCATATGGACTTTCTAGTTCTGCCAGAGTCTTAAAATTCAGATAGTAATGTGATGTGTTTTCCCTAGCCTATGGAGCTTGCTGCTTTCTAAGTTCAATAGTTAGAATACTTCTTATTCCACCTCTGAATTCTATATATGCAGAACATTTTATTGGTGAAAGTTACATGCTCACCATTAGCAGTTGTAGATCTCTAGGCAAAGGATGATGATACTAGGATGAAGCATTTATCTAAGAGGAATTATATGTCTAAGGTTGACGGTAGAGAATGTATTTGATAATTTTGTGGGTTTATCTGGCCGTGTGCTCTAAATGTAAAGAGCCTTACAATTTTTGCCTGAAGGAGAAGTTACAAAAATATTGATGAATCAGTTAAGAACTCTTCCAACTACAAGTAACAACAGCAAGATAGTCTAACAGTAGTTTTTAAAAAGAGGCAAGTGGTTGCTGGCATTGATTCATCAATCAATGATGCCATCAAAAGCTAGACTCTGTCTTTCAGTTGTATTAGTCTCAGCTTTGGCCTTTTGTCCTAGTGCTTTTCTTGCTTAAGGCAGAAAGAAGGGAGAGAAAGACATGATGCCAATTGTCAGGAAAGAAAAGCTAACTCAGAAACCCCCCATGAAACTTATCCTTTCAACTCATTGGCCAGAAATAGAACATATGGCCTTTCCCAGCTGCAAGAGAAGCTGGAAACCAGGTACCTGGCTTCTCACCTCAAGAGTAGGAGAATGAAAGAGAGAAGGAGGTTGGGAATGGTTTTGGGTTAATTTGCTAACAGAGTCTGCCACACAAACCAAGGGAGAGTTGGAGGGAATGTGTAGCCAAGACAAGATGTAGAACCCTGAAATACACAACAGTGGATGTAAAGCACATGGGGTATATATATATATATATATGGGACAATATCTTCTTCAGTCTCTCTGTAATCTTTCTACATACTGTCTTTAGTGCTTCCTGCTATATATACTATAACACATTAACATAATTATATTAAGAGGTACCTTGCACTGAAGAATTTTAAAGCAATATTATTGTCTATTCAATCACAGTATCCTAATTTTTAGGTTCAAGTTAATACTCAATTTTCATATATTATGGAGTCTAAGAATATCTTAACAGTAACTGTCAATTGCTGGCATATTCAGGCAAGATTTTTAAAAAAATATAAATTCTCATGTATTCTGTGGTTTGTATAAAAGCCTGTGGTTTGAGGTGCCTTCAGCAGGGTTGGAGGAGTGGAAAGAGAAAGAGAACAGGAGAAAACAGCAACCAGGTGGGGAAGCTCTTTTGAAAGGAGAGAGCTCTCTGGAATATTGTCTTGAGGGTGTTAGAGAAGGTAGACACAATAAAACCATAAGGAAAGAAAGTGGGCCTGGGAGAGTATGATTTAAAAAAAAAAGGGAGGAAAAATTTTTAAATCTAGAGAGTCAAAGCATTGAGAGTATAGTGCTTGTATATCCCCTATTTAACTTCATTTGTTGAAATCCTAACTCCCAATGTGATGGGGTTAGGAGGTGAGGCCTTTGGTAATTGATTAGATCATGAGGGTGGAGCCCTCATGAATGGTATTAGTGCCCTTATAAAAGAGACCTGGAGAGCTCACCTCCCCTTCTGCCATATAAGGTTACAGTAAAAAGACAGCAGTCTGTGAACCAGGAAGTAGGCCCTTACCAGACATCAAATCTGCTGGTGATACAGAATGACTAAGCTCCCAGCTAAACCCCACCGTCAAGCCGGGAACCTCAGCCCTAACTAAAAACAACTGACCCCATTTTTCTGCCCAAATGTTGTTGTTTTGGCCTGCCATGACCCTATCATCTGCCCATAAAAAGACTTCAGCTGGCAGAGCAACACAAGGCTGCTGATGCAAACCGTTGGGGATGCAAGCAGCTGAGCGCTGGGGATACCAGCTGCTGAATGTCAGCGATACAAGTGGCTGAGTGTTGGAGACTATGTATAGATGCGGCTAATTTCAGACAGTGTGGATTCAGGGAAAGATCACCTTCTTCCCGCACCATCCCCTTTCTAACTCCCATCCCACTGAGAGCCATCACCCAATAAAATCCTCCACATACGCTACCCTTCAATCTGTTCATGTGACCTGATACGTCCTGGATGCCGAACAAGAACCCAGGTGCCCAGAGGGCAGGGTCTTGGATGCTGTTGTGGGGCCCACACAGAGCCTGCTCCCACCAGAGGAGTGACTGGCCAGTTCTAGTGTTCGTTCCCTCCTGTTACTGCACTCGCTTGCTCGCAGGCTCCCACGCTCCCTCTCGCATGAGGAGCGGCCAGTGATGGGCTGAGTGAAACAAGCCACTCCAGTTCCTGCCCACAAAGGGGGTCAAGGAAACTATCCCATCTCACTGGCACCTTGATTTTGGACTTCCCAGCCTTCAGAACTGTGAGAGATAACTGTTTGTTGTTTAAGGCACCCAGCTATGATATTTTTGTTATGGCAGCCTGTATTAGTCCATTTTCACACTGCCAGTAAAGACATACCCAAGAATGAGCAATTTACTAAAAAAAGAAGTTTAATGGACTTACAGTTTCACATGGCTGGGGAGGCCTCACAATCATGGCAGAAGGCAAGGAGGAACAAGTCACATCTTACATGGATGGCAGCAGGCAAAGAGAGAGCTTGTGCACGGACACTCTGCCTTATAAAGCCATCAGATCTCATGAGGCATATTCACTATCATGAGAACAGTACAGGAAAGACCTGACCCCATGATTCAATTACCTCCCACCAGGCCCCTCTCACAACATGTGGGAATTCAAGATGAGATTTGGGTGAGGACACAGCCAAACCATATCACAGCCTCAACAGACTAAGGCAGAGATTATTACAAGTAAACTAAAATTTGTTGAATAATTGTGATGAATGTCTAATCATACTGTCTGAATTCTCATTTGCCAGATTCCTCCTGTCCAATATTTCTAAATCCAGTGGAAACACAGAAGGAAGATAAGAACCCAAATTAAAACATTTTTCTTCCAGCTGGGCGTAGTAGCTAGCATCTGTAATCCCAGCACTTTGGGAGGCTAAGGCAGGTGGATCACTTGAGGTCAGGCATTTGAGACCAGCTTAGCCAACATGGTGAAACCCTATCTCTACTAAAAATGCAAAAATTATCCAGGCGTACTGGTGCACACCTGTAACCCCAGCTACTTACGAGGCTGAGGCAGGGGAATTGCTTGAACCCAGGAGGCAGAGGCTGCAGTAAGCCAAGACCATGCCACTGTACCCCAGCCTAGGCGATAGAGAGCAAGACTCTGTCTCAAAAAAACAAACAACAAAAAAAATTTTCTTCCATTTTAACAAGTTTGGGGAATTAGTGATCCTTTACTGTGAGTTGTTAATGTATTGTTTGGATGCTTCTGTCTCCAAGTAACAGAAAATCAGTTGGAAGTGGCTTAAACACTTATAGTGTTTATTATCTCAAATCACAAAAAGTCTAAAGGCTGGATTGATCCAGCATCACAACATTGTCATTAGGAACTCAGACTCTTTCTATATTCCATGTTCCTACCCACAGCTGGTTGGCTTTCATCCTAGGCCAGTATCCTCATGTTTGCAAAGTGGCTACCAAAGCATCAGGAATCATGCCCTCACACTTTCTTCTAAAGGCAGAAGGGAAGAAGGAAACTCTTCTCATACATCTCTTTCTTTTTATTAATGAGGAAAGTTTTCTCCACACTTTCCTTATGTCTCAGTGGCTGTAACTGGTCATACCTGTGCTGTAGCTGAAAGGGAACAGTTTCAGGAAAGAAATAACTGTCATTTTCAACTCTGCTGTGGGAGACAACTTTTGTCAAACAGCCATAAAGGGAGAGAAATGGCTATTGTGCAGGGAAACTTGTGGGTGAGAAAACAAAATTGCTCCATTAAGATTTGGTAGCTTGCCTTAGATATTTCAATAAAAGCGAGTCAGATTTCTAAACCCAATTTCATATCGGAATGGTTTAGGCCCAGATATTTCCTGTCTATCTCCTGAGAGTAATTCTAGCCTCATAAAGGATTCCAAGGCATAGGATATCGATCATGAGCCTGAGCTAGCTCTCCTGCTATCATGCTTTTCCACTTTAAGGAGGAATGTCTGTATTAAAAAGAAGAATGTGTTTCAGTAACATATTATGTCACCGGAAACTTCATTAACAGGGGCTTAAGTAATATAGGAGATTAAGAAAGGCAGTTGATGTATGCTGGCTCCAAGAATTTGTTGAATTAGCCAAAAAACACTCCTGAGATTCTTGTGATAGAGGAGAGGGTTTATGTGGTACATTGAGGAGATGACTCCATCAGTACTTTGGCAGGAAAGAAATCAGTGGGTAGAAAGTTGGGATTGACAGAACGTATAGACTCACTGAATTGCCCTCTGCCTGGAGGACATGGCTGACTCCAGGTGTCAGGTGTCATTGATGGGTTCCTCTCAGTCTCTAAATACTTCTGGGAATAAACCTCCAATACCCAACCAGACCAGCTCCATCTCTCATGAGATAGATTTGAAATGAACGCTTCTGGATTTAAACATGCCATAAGGACTATGTCAGATCTACTTTTAGGGCTATTTTGGGTTATAGTTTAAGTTTTCTCCTTTTCAATCCACCCTTTCCCCCCAACCATCAGGAAATATTACTGGTACTTAAAATATCTTGACACAAGGTTTTTCAATCTGTACCTATAAATAAATGGGTTAAACTGAATTTCCAAGAGAAATAATAAGTTAACATATTTATTCACACTAGGTTTTCTTTTACTAAATTATATAAACATAGCTCCAAAGCTGAGTTGCACCAAGCACACATTTTTATTCATTTTCCATTGAAAAATCTGTGACTGACCTCAGCAAGGATGGGGTAGGTCTGATGATGGGATGAGACACAGCACAAATTTCCTTATATGGCAAAAGGGTAGGACCTTGAGTGGTGATGGGGCCCTCCTCCAGTTTAATAATAAAAAGCTAGTGACTCTGAACTTCTGACTCCTTGAACCTAGAGGGAAGTGTCCCTTAATTCATGCAGATTAAGCTACAGTGACCCTTGGACTTTGTATTTACTTTTTGTGCCTTAGGAAAATAAAGAAACACAGCAGAAGCATTGGGTGTTCCCAGGGCATGTAGTAGGATAAACATACTGAACAGACAAGAAACTGCACTGAAGTGTCAGTCATCCTTGGAATTGCAATTTACCTTCAGCAAAACAGCATCAAGTATCATTCAATTAATGCTGTTAACTTGAATTATATTGGCAGTGTTTATATTTAATTTATATTTTTTCATGTATAATTATAAAGGGACATTAAACATAAGAATTTTGTACCAAGTTTATGTTTAAGAAATGTAACAGAAATAAGTCAACATAAGGATTCTGTTTATTTTTCTTTAAAACGTCCTTTTTTGACTTAAATGTGAGAATCTCTGACCTCTAACTACAGCATTACATATTAGGAATATTGGTCCATTCTACTCTATGCTCTACTGTAGAGCAGGGCTCCCCAACTCTCGGGCCACGGACCCAGTAGTGGTCCATGGCCTATTAGGAATGGGGCCACAGCAAATGATCTATTACCACCTAAGCTCCGCCTTCTTTCAGATCAGCAGTGTCATTCAATTCTCTTAGAAGCACGAACCCTATTGTGAACTGTGCATTTGAGGGATCTAGGTTGCATGCTCCTTACCATAATCTAATCCTTGATGATCTGAGGTGGAACAATTTCATCCCGAAAGCATTCCCTCATTCCCTGGTAGTAGAAAAATTGCCTTCCATGAAACTGATCCCTGGTACCAAAAAGGTTGGGGACTGCTGCTGTAGAGGAAGAAAAATAATTTTTTCCTCAATTTTTGTAAGTTCTTAGAACAAACTCCTATAACAAAAGACAGATAAATAAGAGAAAAACAGAAGTTTATTAACATGTATGTTTCATATGTATATGGGAGATGCCTAGGGAATAAATAATTCTCAAAGAGGTGGCTCTGAATTTCAGCTTACATGGTACCTTCCACAAACAAAAATAAAATTTTAAAGTGACAAGACAAGAAAAAAAAAGGACTGTGAATCTCTAGAGGCAGCAAATTGGGAGAAAGCGAATAAATGGCAGAGAAAGGCGACTTAATAAGGCTTGTTATTGCAGCTTCCTCTGGTGCCATCTCCAGGCCAGTAAGGGTCCAAAGTTGTCTTCGGTGGTTAACTCTTGTCCTCCCTGGTAGAGAGGGTGGGGCAGGCGACATCTATCTTTGTAAATCTATGTCCTGCTTTTAGGCAAATAGATGGAGGGCAGAGAGCTTTCTTGCATCTGCTTCTTTGTAATTGCCTTCAGCTCAAAACAATCTAGAGGCCAAAGAGGCATGTTTCTGGGTGGCGATTTCTGGTCTCTCGCAATACTAAGACAAAAAATCCCTTGTTTTGTCAAAGCTAAATTATTCTAGTATGCTTCTGGATTAGATTTGCTGTAAGAGATGCTGACAACTGCCTTAGCTTTGTTGGTGGGGGGCAATAAATATTTTATAGACATTTACTAACATCCCTCAATAAAACAAAACATGGCTAGTATAGCAGGTAAGCCCTTCACAGTCACAAAATTAAAATATGCAGAAATGTCACTTTTTCTTTATTCGTCCATAACTGTATTTAGTGGTAGAACCCTTAATTCTGGCCAGCAATACAGAGGAGGAAGTTAAAATGGCCAATTCAAAGTAACTCAGTTACTTGCAGTTTTTTTTTTTTTTTTTTTGAGACAGAGTCTTGCTCTGTCACCCAGGCTGGAGTGCAGTGGCGCCATTTTGGCTCACTGCAGCCTCTGCCTCATGGGTTCCAGGGATTCTTGTGCCTTAGCCTCCCTAGTAGCTGGGACTACAGGCACACACTACCACGCCCAGCTGATTTTTTGTAATTTTAGTAGAGATGGGGTTTCATGATATTGGCCAGGCTGGTCTTGAACTCTTGGCCTCAAATGATCCATCTGCCTCTGCCTCCCAAAGTGCTGGGATTACAGGCATGAGCCACCACACCCGGCCTCCTTGCAGATTTTAAAATCTCTGTTGGGTAAGGGCTCAGTCAAATCTGGGACTCTTCCCCTGCCCGCTCACTTTCTCTGCTGTTCCTGGGGGTGTGCTAAGCTCTTAAGCTCTTGGGAAGGCTCATCCACCATGTGGCCATGCTCTGTTCCCATTTACTTCCCATGATAGGAGTTTGTTTCTGCTTCCAGCCCTCACCTTCACCTCTGTCTTTGGGTTCATGCTCTGGCTTCTGCTACAGATGTCTGTGGTCATTTCCACGGCCTTTAGTTTCAAGGTCTAGCATTTTGTTCCTTTTTTGGCCCAACCACAAGCTTTCTCTGGTCTCTGGCCCTCTTAGCACTTCTGCTTCCCTAGCTCCCAACTCCATCCCGGAGGGTTTCAGGAGCTCTCGCTTGCTTTTCTACCTGGGTGAGTACTCAGAACCGTCTGAGACGAACAAGCCTATTTGTAAAAATAATGGTGACACAGTTAAGCATAAATATCTAACAAGAAACTACCTGCCCACAGGCTCTTGCAAAATCCCTAATTTACTTTGACAAAGTTGCGTGAAAGTTGTGATCTTGAGAGAAGAAAATAAGAAACAAGTATTGCTTCTAACAGTTCAAATACTGCTCTGGGAAAGCAGGAAGAATTGGATTCTCTTTTCTTAGATAAGAGAACAGAACATCAAAGATAAGATAGTGTTGCCTTGGGAAAAAGTGTTGGCTTTCAGGGTTTTTTCCTTCTGGGAGTCTGAGTGGCCTTTGAGGATTTGATACTACGGGCTGAGCCAGTGTTGATTCCTGTACCAGCGAGCTTTGTGTATAACACATGCAGCTTCTAAAATGAAGAGCTGCCAATTACTAACCACCCCACACTGAATCAGTGCCATCAGGGCCTGCTCCGTGTGTGGGCTGTGTATCTAAACTGCAGTTTCTAGTTTTTTTTTTTTTTTTTTTGTCTTGTTTTTCATTTTTTAAATGGGAATAAAAAGCTGACAGATACAGTTTCGTTACAATTTTCAAATGCTCTTTCGTACCAGTTAATGGAGAGTTTTGAATGGTGATGGGCTACGTGTTTACATACACACAATTTTGAAAGTTAAAATGTCAGTTAAAAGGAGTTTTGCATGGATACAAACTTATCCAGTATGGGGGTGGCATTGAGGGTTGTTTTCTCCTTAGGCTGTCTTGATGGAAGAAAGCTGGTTGGAAAAGCTGAGTTGCTGTTTTGGCCTCTGACATTGATTTACTTTGTGACCTCAAGTAAGTCATCCTCTGGTATCTGAGTTTTAGATAAGTCAAGAACCTACACTTGAAGTGGTACTGAGGGATAAAGCAGACTGTCTGAATGACTGGTCTGGAGCTTCTCAGAAGGGCAGTGCAAATCTGAGTCTCTAGTGTGTGGGCGAACCTGATGATGAAACATCGGAGCTGGAAGGGTGCTCTTACCTCATCCAGCCCAGCTTTCGCATTTGGCAGATGAGGAACCCAGGGAGGGGAAAATGACTTACAAAGATCACATAGCCAATGAGTGGGGCCATAACCCAGGCCTTATGTGATTACTGTGAAGTTATCCTTTTCCCCCAACATCTACTTACGAATAAAGAGTTTATTAAGTGGTTAACTGCAAGACAAGATTGCTCACAGTACTCTCAATGACACTCCGGGCTCAATGGCCTAGAGGACATAGAACAGAAGGAGGATTTAAGGAAACTTCTCCAATAAATCAGGCAAAATTTGCTTTCAGTGTGAATTCTAATCAATGCTGTCATCTGTAGGAATGGGCCATGTCAGCAGCCCAGGGGTTGCTACCTTCAAGTAGGAGGTAGCCTTACACAGATACTTGACTTGGGAGGACAGGAGGAAGAAAGCATTGAATAAAAAAAGCAGGATTGAGGGTAGGAGTAGAGGCCTTCTAGGGACGCTGAACTTGTGCACAGAGAACTTCCTAACAGAGCACTATCTGCCTCTTCCTCCTACCCACCCCTGGGTTGCTTTTATAGGGGAGGAAAGCAAATTTTGTCCCTCTAGCCATATTAGGTTCTCCCACTGAGGCCCTGTATATTAGACTAACAAAAGCACCTTCACCAGAGAAACACAAACAGAAGTTTATTAGCATGTGTCACACATACACCTGGAGGTACCTAGAGATGAGTAACTCAAAGGGATGGTTAGAACTTAGGCTTATATAACATCTTAACAAAAAAACCCAATACTTTTGTAAAGAAGTGACAAGAGAAAGGAAAAGCACTCTGGACTTCATGGGGTAGCAAGTTGTGGGAAGATAAATGGGAAACTCATGGATGATAAGGGCTGGTTGGTCAAGTTTGTTCCTCTGGTCTAGTGTGTGGGATCTAGGATCTACGGTTGTCTCAGGTGACTAAGAACTGTCCTGCCCTTCCTGGTAGAAAAAAGGAGAGCAGAGTTTTTCTTCTGTCCACTTCTTAATTATCATCAGCTCAGAATAATCCTTATGTCTGTTAAAGCAAACTAAATATGGCCTGAGAAGGACTCTGTACTTCTATATTTGAGTCCTTGTGGATGAACTGCAACCTAGCTTAATTGGTAGACGAGACTGAAAACCTAACTAGGAGTATGCACCTGTAACAGTCACTGAGTCTTGGCCAATCCCAGCAGCCATACTTCAACCACTCATACACTGCTGAGTGTTCAAATTGTGTTCAAATAAGGCAAATGCCAAGCTGTAACTAGTCAGGCTGTTTCTCACTTCCTATTTCTGTATGTCACTTTACTTTTTTTTTGTCTATAAATTTGTTCTGACCACAAGGCACTCCTGGAGTCTCTCTGAATTGGCTGCCCAATTTGCGAATTGTTCATTGCTCAATTAAACTCCCTTAAATTTAATTCTGCTGAAGTTTTTTTTTTTTTAACATGTCAAAGTGGCATATTTTGGGGTGGCATAATTTGCCACACCCTTCCTTCCTCCTGAAGAGTTTCTTTGAGGAATTCAACCACTACATTTGAAGCATGCAACTATGGGAAACCTAATTAGAAAAAGTTGTGCTGATTCAGGAAGCCCCAGTTCCCGACTGAGTGACAGTAGATAAATGTGGGTAAAACAGTATCTTATTCTTGGCAGCTGAAAGTAAGTGAGAGGAAACGGGTGGTGGAGGAGAGGAAGCCAGCAGGAGAATAGAAGAGAAAGTGGGGTGCACACTCCTGACTGAGCAGCTCCTGTAGCCGACTTGATTGACAGGGTGAGACTGAGGAGAGGCAGTGTGATCTCTGGGTGGGAGGTCAGAGCCTCTAGGCCAGAATCATGGTGGAGTTCGAAGAAGAATGAAGTTTGAATGAAGTCCAGCTTCATTCCCTAGAGAATTCCCAGGAACCTGGCTGTTCAGAAAGGAGCCTTGGGCAACTGGTGCTGCCAGGGCTCCAGATGATTCCACCCCTGAGATAGAGTCGTTTGAGTCCTACAAAGTCTGGACGTCATAACGAATAATGACAGTGTCTGTTAAGTGCTTCCTAGTTATGAAATGTGATAAGCATTTTAAAAATGCAATGTCTCATTTGATAATCACAACAATCTGTGAGTTAAATATCATTAGCCCATTTTACAGATGAGGGAGTTGAGGTTTAGAGATGTAAAAATAAGTGGCCCAAGCCCACCCAAATATAAGCAAACAGAGATTCCAATGAAATTATCATTCCAAATTCATATTTTTAATCATTATACTGCACCGCCTTCCCTTGGGTGGGTTATGACTTTCTGGGGAGGAGCCTTTCTGGAGGTCAGTAGCCACATGTTATAGCAGGGTCTAAATTTAGGATTCACACAGCGTCTGAGCTGGGGACAGAGGTAAGGCAAGTGAGTGGGGACTCTACATACTTGGAATCTGCCCCTGAGACCTGGTCTAGGCTCTTCTTTGAGTGATACCAATTTCCGTTTTTTTGTTTTTTTTTTTTCTGAGTAAACCTGACCATTTCAAGCTCATTGTCAGGATTAGAAACCCTGACAGATTGAGGAAGAGAAAGCAAAATGGAATAGAAAGGAGAATGGGGGTGAGAAAGCAGTAGGTACTGAATGTGTCCAATTGGGTCCTGGTCTCAAGCATTCATCTGTCTCACAACAGCCCTGGTCTTGTGGAATCGAAGGACAGAATAAGATCGTCCAGCAGAGACCAGGACCAGAGGTCTGGTTAGACCATAGATATTTGTTCAGGCAGAAATGAAGACCAGATAATGTAGGGAAGGTGTGTGTACACGACAGGTGTGGGTGGGGAGGCGAACCCAGAGAAAGGGGATCCCTGTGGGTGGGGGGGACCAAGCACCATGAGGGTTTGGAGCAGCCAGGAGGGGTCTATGGATCCACAGGACTTCAACAAAAATAACAGACAAGCTAGTGGGTTCTAGGTGTCATGTTTTAGCATCTAGCTCAACTATGCGAGTCCTCGGAGCCACCACAAAATCCAGACAGACCCCTGATCCCAGAACACATTCTGTCTACTCCCTGGCGCTTTGCTGTCAGACTCTGCCTAGTTTGGGTAGAAAAGCCGGCCACAAGAGGGCAGTAGGAAGCCACTGACGCTGGCGGATCTGCAGAGGGCTGGGTGCTCTGGGATGGACCAATAGGTTTAGATAGAAAATGACCTGGGAAAAAATGACCACAGCACCCCTGAGTGCCCCTGGACTCTGCTGCCTCAGCCCCACCCTGGACGTTCTGATTCTGTAGCCTGGGTAGGGGCTGGCAGTCTGAATTTTTAACACACAGCCCATGTGATATGGGAACTGCTCCCCTAAAAGTATGCAGAATCTTCCATTCCACTTCCTTACACCAAGATGACAAATAGGATTGTTAGGAGAATAATATCTGTTAAAATGTTTTATTGGGAAATAGATAATATGACAATGCATATATAAAATATGTGCACATTTCAAAGAAGAATAAACACTGTGAATAGCTGTGCAAACACCTCTCAGGTTAAAAAATAGAATGTTGCCAGCATCTCTGTGTGCCCCTCCCATCTCATATCCCTTCCTCTCCCCATAGGTAACCTTGAGACTCTCCTGCATGGATTCACGTGTGTGAAGGTTAGTGCCTTGTATGAATAACTTACATACTCTTATCTCTTATGTTGATGGACATTTAGTTTTTTGGGTTTTTTTGTTTGTTTTTTCTTGTTAGGGACAATGCTGCTATGGACAGTCTTGCAGCTGCAGAATTTTTCAAGAGATTTTCTAGGGTATATACCTAGGAGTAGAATTGCTGTGGTTTTGTGTATGCATGGTAAGCATTTGATCACACCAATATTAGGGAGATTTTGTTTATTTGTTTGTTTGTTTTTGAGACAAGGTCTCACTTTGTTGCCCAGGCTGGAGTGCAGTGGCATGATCATGGCTCACTGCAGCCTCCACCTCCCAGGCTCAATCAATCCTGTCACCTCAGCTTCCTGAATAGCTGGGACTACAGACATGTGCCACCACACCCGGCTAACTTTTGCATTTTTTTTTTTTTGTAGAGATGGGGTTTCCCTATGTTGCCTAGGCTGGTCTTGAATTCCTGGACTCAAGTGATCCTCCAGTCTCAGCCTCCCAAAATGCTGAAATTATAGGCATGAGCCACTGCACTTGGCTGGGACTTTTTAAAGTGAGTGAAAAGGCAAGCCACACACTGGGATAAGATCTTTGCAATATGTATAATTGATAAAGGACTAATATCCAGAGTATATAAAGAACTATAAACCAATTTTTTAAAAGACAGATAGCCCAGAAGGAAAATGGGCCAAAGTTGCAAGCGCTTCACAAACAAGAAAATCCAGAAGGTCACTAAAAGTATTAAAAGATGCCCAACTTCACTGGTTATCAGGGAAATGCAAATTAACGCCACAAGGAGATATCAACACATAACTTAGAGATTGGTCGAAATTAAGAATTAGTCAATATCAAGTATTGTTGAGGCTATGGAATAATAGAAACTCTCAGTCATTGCAAAATAAATTGATATAATCACTTTGAGAAACACTGATATCATCTAGCTAATCCTCTGTGGGAGCACAGGTTGGAGAATGCAATCGAATCTGGGAAGCCAAATGTTAAGTGCTGATGTGGCTCTGTGAAGGGAGTTTGCCCAGAGGTCTAAGGAAAGCTGTTCCCTTGGTGCGGACATGGCCTCTGTGGGTTCAGAGCCGAGCACCTGCAGGGAGGCCTGGAGTGCTGTGGGTCAGGAGGACCAGCAGTCTGGAAGCAGAGCTAGGCACAGAGGCAGACAGTGAAGTCAGTCTGGACCCTGTGGGGCATCTTCTCTCATCAGGAAGCGCTCCAGAGAGTAATGGCTCCTGCTTCACTCTCACTTCCCCAATCTCATCTAAATTCTTCTTCTGGCCAACTCTAACAGAACATACAAAAAAGAGGGTTCTGGGTGATATAGTTTCCATCTGTATAAGTTTTCTATTATTGCTGTAACAAAACACAGACTTAGTGGCTTAAAAATGCAAATGTATCACTTTGGGAGGCTGAGGCAGGCGGATCACACGGTCAGAAATTCGAGACCAGTCTGGCCAACATAGTGAAACCCTATCTCTACTAAAAATATGAAAATACAGAAAAAAAAAATTAGCCAGGTGTCGTGGTGTGCGCCTGTAATCCCAGCTACTTGGGAGGCTGAGGCAGGAGAATCATGTGAACCCAGGAGGCGGAGGTTGCAGTGAGCCGAGATCACGCCATGGCACTCCAGCCCAGGAGAGACAGTGTGAGACTCTGTTTCAAAAAAAAAAAAAAAAAAAAAACCAAAAACCAAAACAACAACAACAAAACAAACAAACAAAAACCCTTTCTGAGGATTTCCTAGCCAGTCTCTTTCAAAACCATCCCCTAAAATATGACTCAGCATTAAACCTCAAAGCTGAGTAGTTGTTTATATTACTAGAAATAAAATTGGATATGAGGGTGATGTGACCAAGACATCCATCCATTATGGTCAGAAACAAAATTGCAAAGGTTTAGGGGCAAGATGTTTTCTCAGTTGAAGTATCAGTTATAAATACCTGTTTTAAAGATTCTCAAATAAAGTGGTTTGATTTCTTTTTATTGTTGTTGTTTGTTTTTGAGATGGAGAGTCTCGTTCTGTCACCCAGGCTGGTGTGCAGTGGTACAATCTTGGCTCACTGTATCCTCTGCCTCCTGGGTTCCAGCAATTCTCCTGCCTCAGCCTCCTGAGCAGCTGGGATTACAGGCACATGCCACCACACCCTGCTAATTTTTGTATTTTTAGTAGAGATGAGGTTTCACCATGTTGACTAGGCTGATCTCGAACTCCTGACCGCAAGTGATCCACCTGCCTTGGCCTCCCACAGTGCTGGGATTACAGGTGTGAGCCACTGGGCCCGGCCTGCTTTAATTTCTTAATGGCCTTGTGAGAGTTTGGCTTAACTTTATCCTAAATGAGACTTCAGACTGTGAACCATGCTGAAGGAATCTCTTGGACCACCTACCTCAAAGCTTCTGCTTGCAATCACAGAACACACACCCCCCACACCATTTGAAGTGTTTGCGTGTGACCATCTTTGTGGTTATAATTGTCAAATATCTATTTCTGTACCCTTTTATGAGAATTCAAATCTCTAGTAGAAAATCCTCTTCTAACAAAACCTTCCCATTGCATTTGAGCAACCCACAGACCACTTGGAGAGCTTTCAAAGACCAGAATTTGAGAACCTGTAATTTAGAGCATCAAAGGAATTATGATGTCTTGAGTTGAGGAGGACCAAAAAGGTACTTGGTACAATCTCCTCCCGAAATTTAAAAATGAGTAAAGCAAGCAAGTTATATTTATTTAGATAGGAAAACTAACTTAGAGTGATTAACTGTGGAACCTAGATGCCAGCTGAGACTTCCCCTGCCATTTGGGGATTTGGAAAACTTTCTATTGGGACTCTACTGGACTCCTGCATTCAGGAATATTGTTTCATCTCCCTTCAATCTGGAAACTTGGACTCCTCGGAAATTTCTGTAACTGGTCTTTCTCTTAATCATCTCACAAAGCTATTGATGTCACAGAGAAGTCCCAGGGAGTTATATGACATCACATTCCACATTCTGCCACCTCCTGTGCTCTCCTTTCTCCCCTCTTCCCTCCCCCACTTCCTAACCTCACCTCCACTCCTTCACAAGGGAGCAAATGATCTTGTCTCCTTGCACTGTGTGCCCTTTCCAGAAGGTCTTAGCACCAGCTAAGATCCACCACCACCCTCCTCGCCCCCTCAGAGACTCACCTGCTCTACTGGCCCTATTGAGAATTTTTCCAACAAGTATGAGACTCCTATGAAGAGGGCATTATCTGCCAGCCACTGAAATAATAAAAATATCTTCATCTCTTTATGTATATGGCAGACAAAAAGATAATAAAATAATGAAACCACAGGAAAAGCTATTTAGTTTTTCCTCCACAGAGGAAGATCCATGTAGAAAAGCCCAGAGCATGCCTAGGTGATGTCATAAGCTTCCCCTCCATAATTCCTTCCCTTAGAGGGTTCAGCAAATATTAATTACCTTAATCGTATGCCTCTCTCAATGCTATTTAAGCGGGAGTGATTTGCAAGGCAGTAGGGCTAGGAAGGGCCTGGAGTCCCCTGCCGGGGCAGGCATTAACCCTTCAGTTGTTGTATCATGGGATGATCCAGGGAGAATGGAGAAGGACAGAGAGAGTCTGAGCAGTGAAGGTAGGAAGGAGGAGGTTGGAGGGACCCTTTAGGGGAGTTGGAAGCTATTCAGTTGGTGCAAAAGTAATTGTGGTGTTTGCCACTGAAAGTAACTATGTATTTCTATGTAGAAAGAGCTGTGCTGGAGTCTACAGAAGGCACACACAATGGAGAGCTCTGGCTTTAAGGATGCCACAGGCGGAAACTGACAAAGGTGTTGCCAGAGGGATTCCAGGAATTCTGAGATGCTGAGGGGAGGTTGCGGGGCAGGGAGCACCTCAGGCTGATGTGGAGGTAGACAAATAAAGGCTGGTAAAGACACACGCCCATCTGAGAAAAGACGTGTCTTTGTAGGTTTGCGAGTAATATTAGATGAAACCAGAGAGCTCAGCATTGAGAGCAGATGCAAATGGTGGCAGCAAAGCAAGGCACTAGCTTCCAACTGTTCTTAGAAGGAAATCTTATGCCAAAACCGAAAATGTAAAATGGACTAAAGCAGAACTATGCAGTGGGGATGGGGTGGGATAAAAATACAGTCTGAGAACTGCTGGTTCAAAAGAAGACCGTCAGTGGCAGGTGCTTTGCTGAGGGGTTCCTGACCAAGATCCCCACAGGTCAGGCTTCAGACTCATCAGAGTCTGAGAGACCAACTCAGGCTAGAGACCAAGTGCAGGAGACGGAGGTCAACACCAAATGTCAACTACTCTTCTTCGTGAGAAAAAATGGACTGGACTCTTTACAATTTTCTGTACTTAACTATATGGCAAAGTAAGTCGTAATCAGAAATCTCTTTATTAATTTATCATGAGAAAGCATGATCATCAGTCTGGAACTGTGATTCAAAGTCTGTATCTTTAACATTCTCTTTTCATACAGACATATGGAAGAACATAATCAGAAGGACTCAATTCAGGGGAAATTAAAGAATGAAATCAAATTTTTAATCACATCAGCTAAAATATTCTGATATTTCTATCTTTTAAATCAACAGACTCCAAATTTTGATGATAGCACACCCCAATCAGCAAAAACTACTGGGGCCCACATTGCCAGTATATGCATATTTATTTATGAATTATGTGTACCTTCTACTGACATTTTGGATATTAAACATTAATCAAAATTAATTTAAAAATGGGCTGGGTGTGGTGGCTCACACCCGTAATCCCAGCACTTTGGGAGGCCAAGGCAGGTGGATCACCTGAGGTCAGGAGTTTGAGACCAGCCTGACCAACATGGTGAAACCCCATCTCTACTAAAAAAAAACAAAAAAATTAGCTGGGCGTGGTGGTGGGTGCCTGTAATCCCAGCTACTCGGGAGCCTGAGGCAGGAGAATCGCTTGACTGGGAGGCAGAGGTTGCAGTGAGCCGAGATCATGCCATTGCACTCCAGCCTAGGTGACAGACCCCATCTCAAAAAAAAAAAAAAAAAAAAATAGTTCTACTATTTTCCTTACTGTTACAGTGGAATATTTCAACTATCATTTAATAAAAGAAATAGATTTTACATACATGAATTTCCTGTGTATGACTCTTTTGGATGGATATATTGAAAACATTCTATAAAATGCATAAGATGTGTGACAATTACTTTCCTCAGGTGTGCTATAATGAGATTATTATAGTAACTGTATGGTAACTATTGTCATCCCAATATGTAGAAACTCTGATTCCAAGCTCCTAACTTTTGTGTTTGCCCTTTGATCTTGTCTACCCTTGAAGAGCACGCTGCTTCCCTTCCTTGCATGGAAATACCATGATCATTAAAAATATTGAAGACATCAAACAAGTAAGCGAGTCTGACTGTCCGTCTCATATCTGCAAAGGTTAGGACTAAACTGGTTTCTTATCTTGCAGAAACATAACTATGACTTCATTTCATAGTTCAAACATCCTTGACTTGATAGACTTTTCCCTTCAATGACCATCCCCCCTCATCAAGAGACGATTGTTACTGTTTGGATCAGTATCCATATTAACACATAATAAAGAAAATGATTTGAATTGAACATATTGGCTGTGAGGTCATTCAGTTTTTACTATATCACTAAGCGCACTGTGTAGTTCAGCTGACTTGTAAAAAGTTTTTAACAGGCTTTTCTCAATGAAGAAAACTAGAAATTAATTGACAGTCACTGGCACAAGCTCCTTAAGCTGGGTAACCATTCCATAATGTTTTCCTGCCATTGGAATTATACCACCAGAGCATATTCATACAGGAAATTTAAACTTTTAATCATAGTTATTTATAATACAGTCCTTCCCGGTTGTATATGGTTCAGAGCTAGTTGTTTCCTAGTGATTAAATTGCTAAACACAATTTTTCCTTTACACCAAGTTGGCAATATGTGTGTATTCATCAAGTTGAAACAGACAGCACTTTGTTAGCATTGTAGACCAGCTAGAAAGGTGGGAGCCTGTACCAGAGCAGTGAGAGTAGGATATAGAGAAACAAATACATCCACGAAATATTCATGAGGCCAAGTTGAAGGAGTAGGATGAGGATATGGGGATGAAGGGGTAGAAAGAACATGTCAGAGACTGCTTTCAGGTTTCTGGCTTGGATACCTAGATGGATGGTGATATTAGTAAATACTATAGAGAATATAGGAGAAAGATGAGGTTTGAAACGAAGTTGATGAGTTTACTTCTGTGCCACATACTGAGATTGAGGTTCTTGAATAGATTGATCATTCATCATGGTTTGCCTGAACTGTGCGGATTTATGCCTGTTGTCCTAGTTTAATTAGTAATTGCACCCTGTTTCCTCTCAAAAAGAAAACCACTTGACTGGCTTCATTTGTTCTTGAGTTGGTCTCCTAGATCATTAGACATTTCCTGAACATGTCAGCTTATGGAGTCATTAGACAGTGGTACTAGAGGTTAGGTGCGGTGACTCACACCTGTAATCCCAGCACTTTGGGAGGCCGAGGCGGGCAGATCACAAGGTCAGGAGTTTGAGACCAGCTTGACTCAAATGGTGAAACCCCATCTCTACTAAAAATACAAAAATTAGCTGGGCGTGGTGGCGTGCACCTGTAATCCCAGCCACTCAGGAGGCTTAGACAGGAGGATCACTTGAACCCAGGAGTCAGAGGTTGCAGTGAGCTGAGATCGTGCCACTGCACTCCAGCCTGGGTGACAGAGCAAGACTCTGTCTTAAAAAAAAGAAAGAAAGAGAAGAAAGTGGTACTAGAGTTACCTTCTTGGCTACAGATTCATCTGAAATTTCCAAGCAAACGTTTATGATGCAAGTTTTCACTGCCTTCTTAGCAATTACGTATAGAGTTGTAGTGTGACTAACCTGATGTATTCGTTTATATGTAGCAGCAAAGCACTGATGTTTAAATGAGAAATTCTGAGCATTTGCTCCTGTTAGCTTGCTGACTCAATATTCTTTTTTCAAATAATTGCTTTGACTTTAAACTTCTAAAAAATTTCTCTTCTTGAATCAGAAATTATGATTGATTTCTTAAAAAAATAAAGCCCAGAAAAGCTTATTTTCACTGCTTATCCATTAGGGTCAAAAATAGTACAAATTTAACTTCTTTAATTTAGTTAACAACATTAGTTATAAATTAAATAATAGGCTTGATTAAAAAGTAAAACGATCATGAAAATAGCAAGTTAAGATGCCCAAATGCTGATTTTCTGAAAACTTTATGCATTTTTGGCTTCTTCTTGGCCGCTCGTTCTCCCTCCCACATCTAGCACACAGCTCGCGCCTGCTGTGACTCAGCGTGTGAGTGTGACAGCAGGGGAAGAGGCCTCCCCCCTGTTTCACGGGATGGCTCCATAGACCACATGCTCGGATGTTGCAACGTCAAATTGCCGTATAAGTGTCTGAACAGTTACTCTCAGTTTCCAACTTATCAGACAGTGCAGGGGAAAAGGGTTCTGCAGGACATCCGTTGACAGCGCTGACCTGTATGGATTTACGCTCCCTCATCCTGGGACAAGCACACCATTACTAAATATTCTTTTACCTGGCTGAATGTTTCCGAAACACCCAGCCTCCTCCCGCTCCCATCATGCCCCAAGGTTGCAGGAGTCGGGGGTATGAAGGAGAAGCTTGTGGTCTCACCTGCTCCATCGGCTTCTTTCTCTTTCTTACACCTTCCTGGGACTAAATAGACTTTCCTCTCACCTCTTTTTATTTCCTATATAGACTTTTATGGTCCTGTCTGGATTTTCATATGTTAAAGCAGGAGATCAAAGCATTTGGAAGAACTTTTTCTCTCTGAATAATGCCTAGTTTTCAAGTTTAGTGTTTTGCGACAACATCCTATCCTGAATAAAGCTGTTATCCAAAATACAATTTTTTTCCACTTTGCATTTCTACTGTAACAATACAAGAGACAGACGATGAGGGGGAAGGACATGTACCCCCAAGAATGTAAAAAGAAAAGTACATTGACATTTTTTCGGGTCCTTTCTTTAGAGGGCTCTATCAGTTGACTTCTACAGAAGGCTGTGCAGGGCACTCCATGACTCGCAGTGTGCCTGCATGCTGTCCCGGCACTAGCCGTGCAATGCGGTGGCTGGCGGCTCTCCCAGGACTCTGTCTGGGTTGTCCATCATGATCAGTGTTTCCCTCATTAAGGCTCCAGCTACAGTAGTTCTGGGCTTTGCTCTTTAATCTCTTCCTGCCCGTTGCCACCAGGGACACTCTCACCTACCACAGGAAGTCTCCAATTCATAAATGGTCTATGTTCTGAACGTCTGTAAGTGTAGCACTTGAAACCCAGAACTCATTTTTCTGCAAAGAGAATGTTGTAAGTGTGTGTTGGGTCACCAGGTCAACCCACAAAGGCCCATTCAACTTCTATTGCAGGTAATGAATTTTCCCTTTGCTCCTTTTATAGATCATAGAATTGTGCAATGTCAGAGCTGGAATAGAATTTAGAACATCATGCTACACAGTGGTAACAGGGTTGTCTTCCACTGTATTCTATTACAAGTGCCCCATTTTCCGTCTACGCGAGACATTAGGTAGGGTCCTGTGGTCTAGCCTGGAAACCCAGCCACCCTTGACAACATTGTAAATCAAATAGTCATGAACAGAAGTAGTCTTCCACAGAGAACTTCATCTTAGCTACTTTTCTTTATGCCTTTGAGGCACACTGCAAGGAGCAGGTTTTTGTCAATGAGGTCTCTCCATCTCTGTGCAGGCATGGTCAATACTTACACACCTAAAATCAATATCATCACGGGAGCCACCATTAAGAAAACCAAAGGACTCAGGTGTGGGAGTAGAGGTGAGAAGGGACCCCTCTTGGCTTATATTGAGTCAAGCATACTTCCATCCCAGGGGATCTGTTTCCTGTCCTTTCTGTCTGAGATGCTTTTGTCCAGGCATCCCCACAGTACACTCTCAGCTCATCTGCTCTGTGCTCAAGAATAACTGCTCAGTGAGGCCCTTAATGACTGCTCTATCTAAACCAGCACCTCCTGGCACTCCTGCTCTCCTGCCCTTCCTTAACTTCTCCCTGTAGCACTGTTCATTTGCTTATTTGTTGGATTTCCGGCCTGCCATTTGGTGCCTCCCGCAACCCCCATGTAAGTTTCATGAGGGTAGGATTTTGTCTCGTTTGCTGTCACACCATTAGTGCCTAGAACATTGTCTATGTGGCACATGGCAGGAGCTCTGGAAATGTGTTTTTGAGTGAAAGAATGAGGTTAGTCAGCACTATGCTAGGTGCTCTATACATGTTATTTAATACTCAAAACACTTCTGTGAGGTTGCCTTTTTTTTTTTTTTTTAATAGATGAGTGACAAAGCATTCTTAGGTTTTTTTGTTTTGTTGTGTTTTTAGAGATGGGGGGGGTCTCACTCTGTCACTCAGGCTGGAGTGCAGTGGCTTGATCATAGCTCAAACTCATAGCTCATCACTGCAGCCTCAGACTCTTGAGCTCAAGTGGTCCTCCTGCTCAACCTCTGGCCTCCCAAAGAGGTGGGATTACATGTGTGAGCCACCACATGCAGCCAGCACCCTTGATTTAAAAAGCAACTTTAGGCCAGGCAAAGTGGCTTACACTTGTAATCCAGCACTTTGGGAAACTGAGGTGGGTGGATCTCTTGAAGTTCGAGACCAGCCTGGCCAACTTGGCAAATCCCCGTCTTTACTAAAAATAACAAAAATTAGCTGGGTGTGGTCGGGCAAGCCTGTAATCTCAGCTACTCAGGAGGCTGAGGCAGGATAATTGCTTGAACCCAGGAGATGGAAGTTGCAGTGAGCTGAGATCGTGCCATTGCATACCAGCCTTGGAGAAAGAGCAAGACTCCATCTCAAATAAAAGTAAAAGCCACTTTAGCAATACAATTTTGTGACTTACATATGCTTTTTATCTGTTTATAATGATTACTATTGTTGAATCTCAAGAAAATCTTAAGTCTGAGAAGAAATCTGAGTTTTAAGAATTCTCTTTGGATTTAGTTTAGGAGGAAAGACTGGCACTCTAAAGTGGATTGTCTTTAAAGAAGTATCTTGAGGGTAACTTTTAGCCAACTTGATTCAACTGAAGTTAGTAAATCTCAGATGGATAATCACCATGTGCTGGTGTAGGGAGAATTTATGGTCTTTATCTTCAAAGGCCTTATGAAGGCCTCATCTCTTCATACTGGGAAAATAATATGTAATCACTTTTCATTCATCCATTCATTGATTTATCAAGCATGACTTGTGCCCTTGAGGAATTCTATTCCAGAAAGAGAGACAGCTTTGTTAAAATAAAAAAAAAGAGAAAGAAAGAAAAGAAAAGAAAAAACAAAACTATGGATGACATGGTAGGTAACAGCAAAAGAGAATTCTGTATAAAATGCTGTGAGGGTTGTAGATCATAACCCAAGATGAAAAGGTTTATCATCCTTTTCATCTTGGGTTATGATCAGGGTTGCATATAAAATCCTTTGAGTCTTCCTGAAGTTACTTGCTTAACTATAGCGTGGTTAGGCAAACTTGGCACATCCCTACAACGAGCTACACACATCAGACCACAAAGGATGGAGCCCATATAAATATATGAAAAGCAGATCTTCCCTGGTGGGCCTAAAATGAACCTTCACAGATATGTATCAGAAGGGGATTCACAGCCATGCTCTGTGAGATAGCAGAAACGATAACAACTTTGAAATCAGATGGAAAATGGGACTTAAAAATGCTTCTCATTTAGTTGCGTAATCTTGGACACAGTACTTGCTATCTCAGAGCCTCTCCAGCTCACAGGATTGCTGTGAAGCACGTCCCCAGCAGAGGCCGATATCTAGCGTGTGCTGCATAAATGTCATATAACAATAGCTGCCTTGATCTGCTAGCTTTGGGGTAAATTTTACATATGTCATTTAATCAACAAAACAACCTTCTAAGTATAATTGTTCATATTTTGCAGATGAAAAGACTGAGGGTAAGAGAAATCACGTAGCTATTGAGTGGTTTAGCTGAAATTCACCCCATTTTAATCCTCTTCCAAAGTTAGTGCTCTTAAGAATTGCATAAATGATTATATATTAAGTTCATTTTATTCTCCATATAGGCTGCTTAAGAATACAATAATATAAGATAAAAATATGTGTACATGAACTTATATTTATCAGTAAGTACTGGGGTATAAAATTTTCTTTCCCTCATTAAGCCCTAATGTTCATTGACATGTTAACAATGCGTCATGATTTTATTTCTTGACAGTAGATGGCGCTGGTGATTGTCAAAAGAGACAGATTCTCCCACACCCCTCTCCTTTCCTTAGCCATTGAAAAACAAAACAAAGAGCTGGTGGGAAAAAAAAAGCAAAAATGTTCATTGTAATGAAGGGTTGAAATTAAAAATTTGGAACTGTCATGTGATTAAGCAGAACGTGTATATCATCCACATACGTTTTATTTGGAACTCTAGGGAAAATCTCCTGAGCTATTTGTAAAATTTCATTCTCAGGATTAAAACAAAATATAGTAAAATTTGGTTATCCAGACAAAAGATGGATTTATATTTCTCTATTAGACAGATTTTATTTCTGAACCTTAATTTTAGGAAGAGATGAATATTAAGACAACTATGAATTTAGTTGACAAAAAACTCACATATATCTGACTTCCAGAGTCCTGAAGGTGATATAGAGGAGTATGGTAGTCAAGATAAAAACAAAACAAATTATTATATGACCTTTGAGTACATCACTTAACGTCTCAGAACACAAGTTTTCTCATTTGTAAAACTGAAATATTTCTTGCCTAATTCACATGACAGTTGCAAGGATCAAATACAGTAAAGTAGTATAAACACCTTGAGAATTGTCATGTTCTTTCCAAATATGCTTTTTTTCATCTTTACCATACAATCAACCCAACCGCCTATAGGTAAAATCACAACACAAGGAAAATTGGAATTCAGAATAAAATATTTGAGTATTAAATTTCCTCATTTGTCCTAAAGCACTTTAATAGGCTTTGGTGAATTAGATTCGTGCAAGGAAAGGGACTAAATTATTTTCAACCGTAAAAGGAGTGTTTAGCTTAATAATCAGCTACCCAAAAAATGAAACAGAAAAACACTTGAATCCAAAGCACCGAAGTGAACTGAAGCGGCCTCCACTGTCCTCCCCTAACTGTCCACATGGCCTGTCCTCTGTAGGAGTGTCCTTGTGTGTGTGTGGAGGTTGTGGACGCACATGCCTAGGGTTATAGATGCTCTACAGACTTAACTCAGTATAGTGAAGCTGCAGAGATGGTCATAGCCCTAAAGAAGCCTATCTGAGAGCTTTCCTTTGGGTTTTACAAGAGGCATAGATATTTATTCTGCTCTTCTTTTAACAAAAGACTCCCAAATATTTGCTGAAGATGTAGAGTATTGCCATTTCTGCTTCAAAAGCTCTGAGCCTCTCACGGCACCTGTTGCTCCTGCCCCAAGAGCGGAACACACCCTCCACACCAGCAGCCCCAGGACTAGATTCCGCTTCTCAGTGACCCACTTCCATGCTCCACGATGTGCTCTGGGCTTTGGAGACCTAAAACATCGCAGCCACGGCATAACAGAGATGGGTCAGCTTCTAAAATCATAGTGGGCAGTTCTAGAACCCTGACCCTCTCTCCTGCTGTTACAGATTCTATTGGCCTCTGGAGATTCAGAGAAGTCCTTCCTCAGGAACCTCTGCCTGGCCTTCAGCAGGGCCACCATCATGTGAGATATTCACTTAGAGCCTTATCACATTTGTGGCTGTAGAGGTGTTTGCGTGACTTGTGTAATTTATCCCACTAGACTAAGTTCAGGGCGGATGGGGGATAAGTCTGGTTTTTTTTTTTTTTTTTTTCCTAATACTGTGTCCTCATGCTGGGCACAGACCTAGCACAGTGTAGGTGCTCGGCAGAGAGCTTTTGAATGAACGAATGATTGGCTGTAGTCTTCCTGGGAAAGGGCTGGCAGGCATGACAGTGTTAAACCAGCCACTAAGTGTCCAGGTTGACCAGGCTTCTCCCTACCTCCCAGGCCTTTCGAGCGGAGCCCAGAGCCCGGAGCCCAGGGAGGACAGGCTGGCAGAGGAGGGAGGAGGGTTTCTGGCTGAGAGGGACTGCGGCTGTGGGCCTGCAGCCTATTCCTCTTCAAGCTCTCCAGAGCCGTTCCTGTGAAACCAGCCCCCACAAGTGAGTGTCTGCGGCCCCCTCCCTCCTCTTTCCCTTATTGCTCCCTGTGGGGATGGGGCTGGCACGGAGCTTGATCCTAAGTAAAAGTCTGTTCTAACAGGAAGCAAATAATGTTCCTCCCTTGACGGAGGTGTTTCCTTCTCAAAGAAGTTACAAAGGGCTCTTTTCAGAGAGAAAGGGGCCGGGAATAGTGTGTGGCCTCACTGCTGTCTGCCTTGGGTGGAGCCAGCACCTTCTGGAATCCAGGGACTTCCTCTTCTAAAGAGGCACCCGGCCATGCACTGAAACGGGGTGGCCCAGCCTCTGGGAGCCCCAGTCCCCTTACCTGCTTGATACAAGCATCCTCTGCAAGTCCCCAGGGTCATTGCCAAGGCCCCTGTTTTCTTTTCTTGGCTTCCAGGACGCCACAGTCTGTGTTCTTCCTCCCGCCTTGCAGTTCCCTAGCTGGATTCTCTTCCTCGCTGTGATCTCTTCATCCCTGGTTCCCCAGCACTCTGTCCTGAGCCCCCTTCTCGAACCACACTCTCGTCTGAGTGAGCATATGGAGTTTCATGGCTGTACATTTCCTCCCTGTGCTGAGGGATCCCACACACTGAGTTCCAGTGCCCACCTCGCCCCCACCTCATCCAGGTCCTTACATCCCCCTGCAGACTGTCTCCACTCCACCTCATTAGTGTTTCCCACTCACTAGATCTAAAGCCAAACTCTTGATCCTGACTTCTCCACCCGCCAGCTTGCCTTTCTCTTCATCTTCCCCATCTCAGAGAGAGGCTCAGTCCCGAACTGTCTCTTTCCTTCACACCCTACATCTAACCCACAGCAAGGTTTCTCAGCTCTACCTTCAAAATCTACTCCTCATCTTTCTTCTTCCCACCGCCACTCAAACGCCCTTGGCCTAGAGGGATCGGAGCCATACTACCTGGCTCCTGAACCTCTGCAAGAGTCTCTGATCTTTCTGCTTCTGCTCCTGTCTTGCTACAGACAATTCTCCTGACAGCAGCCGTGGTGATCTTTTCAACTACCAGACCACGTCACCTTGCTTAAAACCAGCTGGGGCTTCCCTCACACACAGCATGACACTCAAACTCCACACGACGATCTAACCAGCCTCACCAGCTGTGGCCCTGGCTTGTCCTTCTGACTTAGCTTCTGCCTCGGCTCAGGCCACACTGGCCTTCTTGGTATTCCTCAGCCCCCCAGCTTGTCACTGCCCAGCGTTTGCACTGTGTCCTCTCTCTGGAGTTCTTTCCCTCAGGTCTTCAGGTGGCCTTGCTCTCGGGCTTTCTGGAGAGACTTAAAAGCCACATCCACAGAGAGGCTGAGTTTTGCCACCTACCTAAGGTAGTCTCTCATCACTCTCCATCCCTTCATCTGGCTTTGCTTTTGATTGAGCACTTGTTACTACTTGTGTTCAGTTCTTAGATGAGAGCACAGGGAACTCTGGAGGGTTTAAGTAGAAGAAGGATTTATTTGTAGACTTTGACAGCTCCAGGAATGCTTGGGAAGGCTTAGTGGTTTATAGCCAAGAACAGTGCATGCATTGCACCAATTGGTGGGATCTCTGCTGCCCCAGCTGCCACTGGTTATGTCACCCATGCTACTGTCCCAGATACTAACACTGCTTCAACCCGCTGTCACCAGCACCCTTGGAATCCCCATCTTTCTGAAGCTGCTGCCATCACCTACGAGGGCTTTCTCAGTCTCTTTGTCCTTGAGTCATTGGTTCCTAACTCAAATTGTGGGCCAATGTGTCTGGCTGGTGGAGCCTTGGCCACAGGCCTTGGCTCCTTCTACAAGGGAGGCTGATAAAACCACTATCAGGCATTTTCGAATTCTATGTAATGGACCATGGGCTCTGCTTATCCACCAGATTCCATGAGGTAGGGAATCTCAGACATAGGATGGAGGTTCAGATTCTGGGCGACCAAAAAACAACGATAAGCATGTCCTTGACTAGCTGGCTTTCTAGTATACATTTACGTGTTTATGTGTCTATTGCCTAGCTACTCCATTAGAATGAAAGCTAGATGAGGTCAGGCACTTTGTCTTTTTCCCTCGGTATTCCCAGAGTCCAGAACAGTGGCTGCACAGAAATGACCCTTGATAACTACTGAATGATTATCAGATACTGTAATGAAGGTGTTGGCAATTAGAGAGATTAAACAGTCTCATTGTTGCTACCATTCCTTCTTTAGGTGGCTGATGCTCCTGTCCCTCTTCTGGTCTGATTGCTCCTTCTCCTGACCCCTAAGGTAAAAGCCAGCCAACTTGGCAGATATAGTTTGCCAGTAAGAGAGACAAGTAGACAGGGTCAGGTGCTCCATGCCAGGAAAGGAAGCCAGTTAGTGACAAAGGAGAATCCCAGGGGACTTCAGGGAGGGAAGACATGGCTACTGAAGGGCACAGGGCCAGGGCATGTGCAAATTATATTGTTGAGACAGTGAGAATGCCCTACCTTGCCTGCCACTTCTTTGAGGAGAAGAGAGTAGAGTTGCAGGAATGAAGGCTCCTTTTAACCAACCTGTGCCTTCAGACTCAGGGAGTCTGATGGAGGTGGTGGGGTTGGGGAAGGGAAACGGGGGAGGGAGTATAGTGGCTGGAGAGCTGGGGTCAGTAAACAGAGGGCATGGTGGAAAAAGTTCCCATTCTACCTCCTTAAGTTTTAGAAATCTGTTGTTTTCCAAGCCCAGTGACTCCCTCTGACATGTAGCCTGCAGGGGGGGAAGGTGTCTGAAGTGTCTGAATGTGTGTGTGTGTGTGTGTGTGTGTGTGTGTGTGTTTAGGGTTGGGAGGAGAGCAAGTGAAAAGAAGGAAAGCATGCCAGGCTAGGTAGGGAGGAGGAGACAACACTTTTTCACTGCTAGGGGGTCACAGTGCTGTCCCGTTACTGCTCCAGGCTCTACTTCAAATGCTCAGTAGCTTTATCCTCTCTCTTTTAACATTCAGCCTTTAAGTATTTTGTATTAAGTATTAAGTATTTTAAACATGCATGTAATTGGGGATGGGAATGGCTGTCATGACTGTCTTGCTGCAGGTCTGGAGGCATCATTTGTAGTAGGTGCATTATAAGAGCTCAGGCCACTTGCCCAGCCATCCTTACTGTCCTAGATGAGGGATCAGGGCCATGGGGTTAATGCTCTGATGGGATCTCCTGACCAGCTTGTCCCTCCATCCATTCTCCATCCCTTGCCCAGCCTCACCCTTCCCCCGCTAGAGTATAGGAATCAGAGGAAAGGAACATGTGGTGTAGTTCCCAGCACCCTTCTCCCACCCCAGCTAGCCCTTGGCCACCTGGACTCCTGTGCCCAGCGGATCCCGGCAGGACTGGGGAGCAGGGACAGCTGGGATGTCCTATATGGAGTCTTTAAGAAAAAGGACCTGGGCATGTTGAACTCTAGCCATGGGGCTCGGGGAGAATCAGATGCAAAATTGTTGTCTTTTAATGGGAAAGAGAGAAAAATTGAGAGTGAAAAGCACTGTCTGGGCAGGACAGTCTGCAGGGGAGGGATGAGTGGAGGAGGGAGAAAAGGAGTGGGGAGTGAGGAAAGAAAAGCAAAGAGGACACACTGAGGGGAGACTCAGACTGAACACAATGTTGGGGAAATGCTGAACATTCTGTTTACAGATTCCAGAGAACTTCTAAGAAGAGGCACTGTGAGTTGGCTTAGCTGTGTTAAAAGATGACTAATTATAGTCATTTATGGAAACTGCTGCTTAGCATTTCTAGCTAATCATCACGCAGGCTGGATTACTCATGTCGTGAGTATCTGTCAGAACGTTTTTTGTTGAGAATTGTATTTGATTGCAACACCTGCTCATGAAGATCCACTTTATTCTCATGCAGCGTAGTTACCTACTCGGGACTAAAACAAAACAATCCAGAAAGAATGCTTTCTAAGAATAAAGAAAAACAAAACAAACGCCTGTAAGTATACCACATGATTTTCAAAAATGTGGTGTGAAGGTTGGTAAAAGAAGGTTAACAAAACGCTAAGAATATTTTAAAAATTGTTGAAGCTTCCCATACCCCACTCCCTATCCTCACCACCATCCCACACACGCACACACACACGTGTGCACACACCCACCCACACACTGTCCTTTGAACATGAGATCCATGGCAGCTTCAGAAATTGTATCATCTAATCTGCAAATCTATTCATTATGGTGCTTTGCAGAAGAACAGAAATTGCTTTTCCCTTTTTACAAAAAAAAAAAAAAAAAGGATAAAAAGGCCAAAGTGTCTGTTACTAATGATATCTGGGTCACTCAGGAAGTCTGTGTCATATCAAGCAACATGGAGTTTGGATTAAAACAAAAGAAGGTTAGGTTAAATCCAAGCAAATACATCTTGACTTTTAACTTAAAAACGTGTGTCATTCTGTGCATTAGATTCACGGTGTTGAAAAGTAACCATCCCAAATGCATTCTGTGGGTGCATGTAAATGCATAACCCTTGGAGCAGTTTGGAAAGAAGCAGGTCAACATGGCCCCGATGTGTGGCCCCGATGCACAGCCCCTACATCTGCCACACCCATCTCTGTGTGAAGGTGATAAACCGGGGCAGTGCACCAGGGCTTCTGTGCCAACAGTTGGAATGCAGACAGAGAATTGCATACATAGAAAAGGAAAGCAGATTTGAATCACTTAGTTCCTGTATAAATTCATCCACTTCTCTCCAGTAACATTTGGCGTAATCACTGGGGATCAGTCTTTACAGGCCTGTTGTTCAGATGAAGACATTACAGAACACAAAAGGCATGTCAAGTCCTCCAACACAGCAGCAGGCCCAAGAGAAAAACCAGACTCCGGAGTCAGAGTGGGAACAAACTACACTGTTTAAAATGTTACTTACTGTTTAAAAAAAGAGGAAAGAATCAGGAATCAGAAAATAAAAGGCAAGATTTTAAAAAATGCATCAAACATTTTCTCCCTAAAAATGTTGCTTTTGGGCCAGGCGCGGTGGCTCACGCCTGTAATGCCAGCACTTTGGGAGGCCGAGGTGGGTGCATCACCTGAGGTCAGGAGTTTGAGACCAGACCGGCCAACATAGTGAAACTCCGTCTCTACTAAAAATACAAAACATTAGCTGGGTGTGGTGGCAGATGCCTGTAATTCCAGCTACTGGGGAGGCTGAGGCAGCAGAATCTCTTGAACCCGGAAGCTGGAGGTTGCAGTGAGCCGAGATTGTGCCATTGCACTCCAGCCTGGGTGACAGAGTGAGACTCCATCTCAAAAAAAAAAAAAAAAAAAGAGAGAAAAAAAAGTTACTTTCATGTGAAGTTGTGATTCGGCCCTTAGTACCTTCCCCACCAATAACCTGGTTACTGGATAAGAACAGAATAATAAACTTAGAAGCCATCTATTGCAATCTCCTCTGCTATTTGCCTCCCCTCTTTGTGGCCCAACATGTTGTCATCCTGCTTCTGCCTCAATATTTTAAATGGCAGCAAGCTTCTTGCCTGTTGGAGCAACCCATTGGTCTTTAGATCATGCAATTGAGAAATGAAGCACCCTGTTACCATGTCACCCTCTACAGAGTCCTAGTGTTGAACGCTGGAGACACAAAAGACGGGTCCAAGTTCTCTTCCTTGTGCAAGTTCTCGCTCATTAAGAAACCTCAATCATGTGTCTTTTAAAACTGCCCTTATGTCCTCCAGTCTATGAACACCCTGGACTCACAACGTCAGGTTCCAGTATCATCCTTGCTGCCATCTCTGTGCTGGCTTACATTCCTCTTAAGTGTGGAACTGGCAACAGAACTCATGGTATGACCTGAGGTTTGGCTAGGTTTTGCAGCTATCCGTTATGCTTTTGGCCACCTATTAACTTTTGTTTTTTGTTTGTTTGTTGAGATGGAATCTCACTTTGTCACCCAGGCTGGAGTGCAGTATTGAGATCATAGGTTACTGGAGTCTCAACCTCCCAGGCTCAAGTGATCCTCCTGCCTCAGCCTCAGGAGTAAGCTGGGACTACAGGTGCGCCACCATGCTCGGCTAAGTTTTTAAAAATTTTTTGTAGAGATGTGGTCTCAATCTGTTGCCCAGGCTAGTCTTGAACTCCTTGGCTCAAGTAACCCTCCTGCTTCAGTCTCCTAAAGTGTTGGAGTTACAAGCATGAGCCACTGTGCCTGGCCCCTATCAACTTATGAACACTCCCAGCCCTCCCCTGGCATCATGAGCTTGCTTGCTCCTAAGGAAGAAGTCAAAACTTGTTCTCTGGGCCATTCTTGCAGCTGAGGTTTGGGCATACGTTCCAGACACCCTGATCGCATACAACTATGTAAGACTCTGATTTGGAATCTATGGACATGAAGCCACAGGTCTGAGCTGCCGACATTCTGGTAAGGGTAGGTGCAGCAATGACGGGCAGCATTTCAGAGACAAAGAGGGGTTATGTCCTTCAAGGAGGTCCCTGAGACCAGAGTTTGAGAGATAAGCTACAGTACTGTGTGGAAGAATAATGAGCTCCCAGACATGTCCACGTCCCAATCGTTGGAACCTGAATATGAATACATTAACTCACATGGCAGAGGGGATTTTGCAGATGGGATCAAGTTAAGGATTTTGAGATGGAGAGATGGTCTTGGATTATCTAGGTGAGCTCAAGGTAATCACAAGATTCCTTATAAGGGAAGATGTGGGAGGTTCAGAATCAGAGAAGGTGATGTGATGATAGAAGCAGAGAGAGAGGAAGACACATGGCAATGAAAGCAGAAGTAAGAGAGAAAGATTTGAAGCCACACTGCTGGCTGTGAAGATGGTGGAGGGGGCCATGAGCCAAGGATGCGGGTGGCCTCTAGAAGCTGGAAAAGGCAAGGAAAATCACACACCCCTAGAACCTCTAGAAAGGAAAGCAACCCTGCCACACCTTGATTTTAGCCCAGCAAGGCCCATTTTGAACTTCTGACCTCCAGAACTGTAACAGAATATAGGGTATTGTTTTAATCTCCTAAGTGTGTGTTAATTTGTTATAACTGCAGCAGGAAATGCATACCTGGGCACCAGTTCCAAAGCCCAGTGAAGGCAGCAGCAGGGTCTCCACTAAGAGTAGTTCCATGTAATTCTGGCCCTTCTTTTAACCCCAACACCTCCAAAACTGATTATCTGGCTCTCCCAAAGACTCTATAAATTCCCTCAGATCACTTAGCAAGTTCATTTTCTTCTAAAACTGACTTGAATACATAGGTTCTGTGGCTTGTAACAAAGAGCTCCAGTAATTCCTGCCCCAGGGCTCCTCTATCTTTTCCATTTTATTTCTGAATTGTCTCTCAAATCCATCTTCGCGGCTCTATCACCCCTTCCTTGTTTCAGGTCCTTGCTATTTCTTGCCTAGACTATTTTCATGCCCTCTTATTTTTCCTGTCCCTTATGTCTTCTTGTTCTAGCCCTTCCTTCACATTCCTGCCATATCGTTATATTTCAAAACTTAGCCAGAGTGCTTCATTGCCTTATTGGAAACATGTTGATGGTGTCCCATTGCCAACGGGATGAAGATCAAAGTGTCTACATGGCATGGAAGGACCCTAACCACCTTGCATGAACCTGCTTAGACAATCACCAAGAGCAAAGGATTTGATGCTAGTGACATGTGATGAGTTCTAGGGCCATGGGTAAATCCCTGAGTCACAGGGAGCATCATCTGTAAAGCAGTGACAATGATACTTTTTTTCATTTTTAAAGTGATGATTTAAAAAAAAACCCTACCTCATGGTATCTTCATGAAAATGAAACAAGATAATGAATGAAAAACACACTCGTCTGTCCAGTGCTTGATATATAGTAGATATATATGTGCGTGAATGTGGGTGTGTGTTTATCATGAATTACCACTCCCCATCTTGCATCACCAAATATGTCTCATATCATCCCTGCATTTTTATGCCAGTAGTTCTTTAACCTCAAAGCCCTTTTCTCCTTCTCTTTGGCTTGGCAAACTCTTACAAGTTTGAGCTCAAATACCATCTTTTCATGGAGACTTTTCTGACTCCCTCAATCAAGGGGGTCAGTGCTTTCTGGGTGCCTCTCTGGTGGCAATTATCTGACTCTATTGCAATGACTTGCTTACAAAGTCACCCCCTTCATTGAGGTTCTTTTTCATTTTGAAATCTGCAAGGTCTGGCATGGTGCTTACAAGCCAGGAGAACCTAAATAAATGT